>NW_026652277.1:128617350-128745720 GCF_009828535.3 Hylobates moloch | reverse complement strand
TGAGGAGCCCCTCTGCCCGGCCGCCCATCTTCTGGGAAGTGAGGAGCGCCTCTGCCCGGCCACCCATCGTCTGGGAAGTGAGGAGCGCCTCTGCCCAGCCACCTATCGTCTGGGAAGAAGTGAGGAGCGTCTCTGCCTGGCCACCCCATCTGGGAAGTGAGGAGCGCCTCTGCCTGGCCGCTCCGTCTCGGAGGTCTACCACGGAGGCCAGAAGCAATGTGGGGGCTGGACGTGGTGGCTCACGCCTGTGGTCCCGGCACTCTGGGGGGCGAGGCGGGTTGATCACTTCGGGCTAGGAGTTCGAGACCAGTCTGGCCAACATGGCGAAACATGAAAAATACAACAGACAAACTAACCAACCAATTCAGTGACAACAAAACAGGTCTACCCTGGAGTCATACTCTAATTTTTTCTATTTTCCTCCCTTTCTGATCCTTTATCCCACTTTCTTTTTCTTCCTCTTCCTTCTCCCTCTTCTTTGTCAAATAGAGGATTGAGTTATTATCACTGATCCATATAAAGTCCCTCTCTCATTTATTTTAACTCCCACCCCCCATTTCTATTCCCCGACTTCCCATGTGCAACCTTCCTAATATGTTTGATACGCATCTTTTTGTTTGTATGTATTATTAGAAAATGTTTGTTTTTGTGTGCAAAAAAAATTAATAAAAAAAAGCAAAAAAAAAAAAAAGAATTCAGGAGAGTGATCATCTCTGAAGACAGAGGGAAAGAAGTAAGTTTGGAAAGGGGGATAGAAGGACTTCAAATGTATCTGGAATGGGTGTTTTTGTTTGTTTTTGAGACACAGTCTATCTAGCTCTGTTGCCCAGGCTAGAGTGCACTGGTGCGATCTCGGCTCACTGCAACCTCCAACTCCCGGGTTCAAGCAATTCTTGTGCCTCAGTCTCCCGAGTAGCTGGGAGGCACATGCCACCATACCCAGCTAATTTTTGTATTTTTAGTAGAAATGAGGTTTCGCCATGTTGGCCAGGCTGGTCTCGAACTCCTGGCCTCAAGTGATCTGCCTGCCTTGGCCTCCCAAAGTGCTGGGATTACAGGACTGAGCCACCTGGCCCAGCCTGGCATGTTTTTTTTTTTTTTTAACTATAATCTGAATCACGTTTGGGAAAATGGTAGTATATGATACAGCTAGACAATGGATACATGAGCTATTTAATATTTATTATGCTTAATTATGATTGAAATAGTTCATATTAAAAAGGGCTGGACTAGCAATCACTTACCATGTTCAACATTTTCTTCAAATATAACACAGGTCCCAAGAGTGTCTGCAGAAAAATACCAAGGCAAATTGTTGAGAAGAGCTACCATCTCTGAAAAGCCCATATCAGAAAGAGTTCCATCTATCTGACATCCTCCTACCTTCATACTCCCCAGCAAAGACACAGCTGTCCACTTGCAGAATGGGCCTCTCAGTGTCAATGCCCTACAACAGAATAAAGGATCATAAAAAAAAAAAATCATTAGAAAAAGGCTTCAACATTGTAACCTTGCTACCAAGGAAACTAATCTCCAAAACTGGGGAACCTCTAGAGCATCTTGTCCTACCAAGTACAGGATAAACTACAACTGCTCTGATCACAGCAGTTACAACCTGAAGACTACTTAATTCATACTCAAGTAACAAGGTTTATTTCAATCAACATCCTCTTCAAGAGTAAGCTAAAAACAGAGGAAGTTTTGTCAACAGTAGTGCAAAGAGTCTATCTAATCTATCTGTCATCTATCTATTTATTTTTTGAGACAGTGTCTAGCTCTGTCACCAGGCTGGAATGCAGTGGCATGATCATGGCTCACTGCAGCCTTGACCATGAGGGTTCAGGCAATCCTCCCACCTCAGCCTCCTGAGCAGCAGCATGCCACCATCCCCAGCTAATTTATTATTTTTTTTATTTTTTATTCATTGAGATGGAGTTTTGCCCTTTGTTGCCCAGGCTGGAGTACAGTGGCGAGATCTCAGCTCACTGCAACCTCCGCCTCCAGGGATCATGCGATTCTCCTGTCTCAGCCTCCGGAGTAGCTGGGGTTACAGGCGCCCACCATCATGCCAGGCTAATTTTTGTATTTTAGTAGAGACGGGGTTTCACCATGTTGGCCAGGCTGGTTTCAAACTCCTGACCTCGTGATCTACCCGCCTCGGCCTCCCAGTATTGGGATTACAGGCGTGAGCCACCACGCCCGGCCATTTTTTTTTTATTATTATTGTAGAAAGGGGGTCTCGTTATGTTACCCAGGATGGTCTCCAATTCCTGGGCTCAAGTGATCCTCCCAACTCTGCCTCCCAAAGTGCTGAGATTACAGGAATGTATGTACTGTTCCATATCACAATGTTACTTTCTCCAAATCTGTAACTTTCTCTTCAGCCACACATTCAAACAGGCAAGCAAAGTTAGCCATTTTCTCCTATCTGCTCCCATAGTCCCCCCTGTACTTCCACATTATACTTAATTATATATTAATTAATTATACTTAGTATACTTCTTATCCTTAGAGTTCACTACTTTGTAAGGTGAAATAAATATATCAATACTTGCGGATAGGTATTTCACCATTCATTCTTGTTTTACATTTAAGAAACTCTAGAACAATCCCCCCAAGTCTAGAAAACTCACCAAAACCTTGCATTTATTTTCACATTTTGAGAGGAAGTCTGAATCAATAATTCCTGATAATTCCACCAGAACCAACTGCTCCTGGTGAAAGAAAGAGAGGTTAACATGCTAGCACGCGAGCGGGCAAGAGGAAGCAATTAGCAAAAGAAGCCAAATTTCCCACATTTGTGAAAACCGGACCCTGTTTTCAGCAAGAGGAAACTACGCTACCTAAGGTAACTTCCCAGCACTTCCCATCCTAAGTACGGGGTGACGATTAGGGCTAAGGTCCCAAACTGCCCGGCTCCTCGCGCCCAGAAGCAAGAAGCCGGTGAGGAGCGGCGGGGCCTACCTCCCGCCTGCAGCTCCCCGACTCCCTTCCCCACACACAGCCAGCACAGGCATCACCGCCACTGCGGTGCAGGCTTTCGGCGTAGCGCTTACTACCTCCTCTTCCTCCTCTTCTCCGTCCTCCGGACCCCGCTCGTCCGCCTCCGCCATGGTCTCGCGGCGCCTCGCCTCCTAGTCACTGGCCACGCCCGCCCGGAGCCGCCATTTTGAGCACGGGCAGCAGCTCCGACGCGCAGCAGCTTATTGGGTTCCTGCCGCTCCGCTCCTCGCCGCGCAAATCGCTTCTGCCAGAACTCGAGATGTCGGCTTCCGGCGGGCGGGTGGTTACGGGCACCGAGACGCCGGCACCCACGTGGAGACTCGCCACGGGCCCCCTCCTTGCTCGGTGCCTGAGAGCAGGGGCGGGGGGTGGGCTGCTGTAGGCAGCGGAGCCCGCTCGGTCACGCAAGAGAGGCCCTGCGACCTAGGGAGTCGCCGGGCTCCCGGCCCCGCTGGCGGGGAGGACTGGCAAGGCAGAGGAGATAAAGGTGAAAGCAAGGAAACCATGGTTTCAGGCGGATCATGGACAGAAAGGCCTTGTGTTTGACCCGAGCACATTTCTTGGAAAGAAATTCTTAATATTGTGTGAGCGCTCGTTAATTCAACGTACCCCAAGCCAAATTAAAGGCACATTCAGTTTAACAGTAATGAGCGCCTACACAGTAAAAAGCACTGCACCAGGAGCTATGAAAAATAGAAAGTGAGCTTAAGTTTCAGGCCTGCAGGAGCATAAGATCTGTGAGAGGTACATAAATGGATCCAAGCAAGTGCTGTAAGAGATACACATTGTTATAGGAACACAGAGACCTGGGCAAGAGAAGTTTGAACAGAATTTTCAGAAGTATCCCATAGATGTTTCTGATTATGAAAGAAACGGTCTTCGTACTTGCGATAGCGTGATCTAGTGGTTAAGATCATGAGCTTTGGATTTTTATTTATTTATTTATTTAGAGATGGAGTTTTGCTCTTGTTACCCAGGCTGGAGTGCAATGGCGCCATCTCGGCTCACTGCAGCCTCCACCTCCCGGGTTCAAGCGATTCTCCTGCCTCAGCCTTCCGAGTAACTGGAATTATAGGCATGCGCCACCACGCCCGGCGAATTCTGTTATTTTTAGTAGAGACAGGGTTTCTCCATGTTGGTCAGGCTGGTCTCAAACTCCCGACCTCAGGTGATCGGCCCTCCTGGGCCTCCCAAAATGCTGGGATTACAGGTGTGAGCCACCGTCCCCGGCCTGAGCTTTGGATTTTAATACCAGTCAAGTTCTGCTGCATTATTAACAGCAAAGCTTTGGGCAGATTGGTTATTGTGAGGATTAAATGAGACAATACATATAAAATAAATTTAGCCCAGTATTCAGCACATAGTAAGCATTTAAAGTGCATTTAATCTATTATTAGTAGTAATATATAAATTTTTTAGTATGATGCTCTTTGTCTCTTTTTCTTTATTTTATTCTTTGTTTCTTTCTTTCTCTCTTTCTTTCCTTTCTTTTTTGTGACAGGGTCTGGCTCTGTCGCCCAGCTTGGAGTGCAGTGGCGCCATCGTAGCTCCCTGTACCCTCAAACTCCTGGGCTCAGTGGGAGCCTCCTACCTCTGCTTCCTGAGTAACTGGGACTACAGGTGTATGCCACAGTGCCTGTCTTTACATAATGGTTGTATGAGTGTGCCATAACTTGATCCTCTTTTTTTTTTTTTTTTTTGAGACGGAGTCTCGCTCTGTCGCCCAGGCTGGAGTGCAGTGGTGCAATCTCGGCTCACTGCAAGCTCCGCCTCCCGGGTTCACGCCATCCTCCTGCCTCAGCCTCTCCGAGTAGCTGGGACTACAGGCGCCCGCCACCACGCCCGGCTAATTTTTTGTATTTTTAGTAGAGACGGGGTTTCACCGTGGTCTCGATATCCTGACCTCGTGATCCACCCGCCTCGGCCTCCCAAAGTGCTGGGATTACAAGCGTGAGCCAGCACGCCCGGCCGATCCTCTATTTTTTAACACATAGGTTATTTACAATTTGTGGATATTGTAAATAACACTGTAGTAAACACTCTTGTGTATATTTTTGTCCAGTTGCCTAATTAAATGTATAGGATTTCATAGCTTAAAAAAGTAGAAGGAACACTGGACCTGTTAGAAGTACATTTCAATTCTAGCTCTGAAGCTTAATAATTGTGAAGTTTTCCAACCTCAGTTTTCTTATTTATTGTATGAGGATGAAAATAATTATACTTACGCCAGGTGCGGTGTCCCAAGCCTGTAATCCCAGCATTTTGGGAGGCTGAGGCGGGCGGATCACGAGGTCAGGAGATCGAGACCATCCTGGCTAACACGGTGAAACCCTGTCCCTACTAAAAACACAAAAAAATTAGCCGGGCATGGTGGCGGGCGCCTGTAGTCCCAGCTACTCGGGAGGCTGAGGCAGGAGAATGGCGTGAACCCGGGAGGCGGAGCTTGCAGTGAGCCGAGATTGCGCCACTGCACTCCAGCCTGGCCGACAGAGCAAGACTCCGTCTCAAAAAATAATAATAATAATACTTACTGTGTCTTTTTTGCTTGGAAAGCAAAAATTCAATTGTATATCTAAAAATACTTAGTAAATTGAAAAATTACATAAATTGTTAGATTTTGAGGAAGATGTGGGGAGAATAAGGAGGAGTGGATAATCCAAGCTGAGGGAACAGCAGAAACACAGGCTTGAGGAATGAAAATATGTGCGTTTTGAAAGGTTAGTGTGTTATAACTCAAGATGTCCCTTTAAAATAAACAAGCCTGATACTTCTAGCAAAAGTTATTATTGTCTGGTATTTATGAAGTAATTATTTTTATTTACTTTTAATGATTTACGAAAGAATACACAGTTTTGTTTTTTTGTTGTTTTTTTTTTTGAGACGGAGTCTCGCTTTGTCGCCCAGGCTGGAGTGCAGTGGCGCAATCTCGGCTCGCTGCAAGCTCTGCCTCCCGGGTTTATGCCATTCTCCTGCCTCAGCCTCTCTGGGTAGCTGGGACTACAGGCGCCCGCCACCACGCCCGGCTAATTTTTTGTATTTTTAGTAGACACGGGGTTTCACCGTGGTCTCGATCTCCTGACCTCGTGATCCGCCCGCCTCGGCCTCCCAAAGTGCTGGGATTACAAGCGTGAGCCACCGCCCCTGGCCATAAGAATACACAGTTAAAAGTGAGCTTTTTTTTTTTTTTTGAGACGGAGTCTGGCTCTGTTGCCCAGGCTGGAGTGCAGTGGTGTGATCTTGGCCCACTGCAATCTCTGCCCCCTGGATTCAAGCAATTCTTGTGTCTGAGCCTCCCTAGTAGCTGGGATTACAGGTGTACAATACCACACCAGGCTAATTTTTGTATTTTTAGTAGAGACAGGTTTCACCATGTTGGCCAGGCTGGCCTCGAACTCCTGACCTCAAGTGATCCACCTGCCTTGGCCTCCCAAAGTGCTGGGATTACAGGTGTGAGCCACCACGCCCAGCCAGAAAGCCTTCTACCCCGTCCCCCAACCATTTGTATTAGTTTCTTTTATATCCTTTCGAAGATATTCTGTGTGTTTACAAAAACACGTGTATATAAAATCTGTGAAATAATTTTCATTTTTTAATTTTAATTTTTATTTTTTTGAGACAGTCTCATTCTGTCGCCCAGGCTGGAGTGCAGTGGCACCATCTTGGCTCCTTGCAACCTCTGCCTCCTGGGTTCAAGCATTGAACCACCTTCGCCTCCCGAGTAGCTGGGATTACAGGCATGCACCCCAGGCCTGGCTAATTTTGTATTTTTTTAGTAGAGACAGGGTTTCTCCATGTTGGTCAGGCTGGTCTCGAACTCCCGACCTCAGGTGATCTGCCCGCCTCAGCCTCCCAAAGTGCTGGGATTACAGGTGTGAGCCACTGGGCCCGGCTGATTTGTTTATTTTTTAAAAATAGAGACGAGGTCTCATTATATTGCCCAGGCTGGTCTTAAACTCCTGGGCTCAATGATCCTCCTGCCTTGGCCTCCCATTACAAGCATAGGCCACCGCACCTGGCCCAAGTGATTTTAATTGTAGTTAATAAGAATTGGCTGGGTGAGGTGGCTCATGCCTGTAATCCCAGCATTTTGGGAGGCGAAGGCGGGCAGATCATGAGGTCAAGAGATCGAGACCACCTTGGCCAACGTGGTGAAACCCCGTCTCTACTGAAAATACAAAAATTAGCTGGGCATTGTGGCGTGTACCTGTAGTACCAGCTACTAGGGAGGCTGAGGCAGGAGAATCGCTTCAACCAGGGAGTTGGAGGTGGCAGTGAGCTGAGATTGTAGCCTGGCGACAAAGTGAGATTCCGTTTCAAAAAAAAAAAAAGAATCATAAAAAATTTCAGAAATATAATTTCTGAGAAATCAAGTGTTGTGCTCTATATTTAAAAGCCTGCCACTAGGAGGAGACAAATGAATTAAAAATTGTTTAACCTGTTCTTTTAGAACACATTTTCTTTTTGTTTGTTTGTTTTTAAATTTTTTTTTGTTTTTAGAGACAGGATGTTGCTTTGTCCCCCAGGCTAGAGTGCAGAAACGCGATCATAGTTCACTGCAGCCTTGATATCCGGGGCTCAAGTGATCTTCCCACCTCAGCCTCCACAGTAGCTGGGACTACAGGCTCATGCCACCATGCCTGGCTAATTTTAAAAATTTTTTTGTAGAGATGGAATCTCACTATGCTGCCCAGGCTGGTCTTGAGCTCCTGAGATCCAGCAATCCTCCTGCCTCAGCCTCCCAAAGCACTGAGATTACAAGTGTGTGCCACCTCACTTTGTCTTAAAAATCAACATTTTACACTTACGTAGTAGTTTATATTCCATTTAAGGACAATATGAGCTTTTAAAAATATATCTTATTCTGTTTTAGATTGAAAACTAAATGTTAATCCACTGGTTCTCAAACTTCAGCTGTATCAGAATCAGCTGGAGAGCTAATTAAAATGCAGACTGCTCAAGCCCCACCCCCAGTTTCTGATTCAGCAGGTTTGATATAGGAGAGGACAGAAAATATGCCTTTTTTTTTTTTTTTTTTTTTTGAGACAGGGTCTCACTCTGTCACCCAGGCCGGAGTGCAGTGGTGCGATCTCTACTCACTGCAACTTCCATTCCCTGGGTTCAGGTGATCCTCCCACCTCAGCCTCCTGAGTAGCCATGCATCACCATGCCTGGCTATTTTTTTTTTTGTATTTTTAGTAGAGACATGTTGCCCAGGCTTGTCTCCTGAGCCCAAGCAATCCGCCGGCCTCAACCTCCCAAAGTGCTGGGATTACAGGCATGAGCTACTGCGCTCGGCGGAACATATACCGTTCTAACAAGTTCTCAGGTGATTCTGATGCCCTGGTCTAAGGAACACGCTTTGAGAACCACTGTGCTAGAGGACAGTAGACGTCAACACCACCTGCCAACAATCAGATTCAATTAAATATTGAGAACACACTAAGTAAAGTATTCCAGTTTGCTAGAAAGTAACGTAGTGTTAGAAATAAGACTGGAATTACCGTCTTTGAAGGCCTGAATTCAAAAGAAAGCACTTGGCTGGCATGGTGGTTCACGTCTGTAATCCCAGCACTTTGGGAGGTTGTGGCAGCGGATCACCTGAGGTCAGGAGTTCTAGACCAGCCTTGACCAGCATGGTGAAACCCTGTCTCTACTAAAAATACAAAATTAGCTGGGCGGGGTGGTGCATACCTGTAATCCCAGCTACTTGGGAGGCTGAGGCAGGAGAATTGCTTGAATCTGGGAGGCGGAGGTTGCAGTGACTGCAGGTTTTTTTTCTTTTTTTTCTGAGACAGAGTTTTGCTCTGTCACCCAGGCTAGAGTGCAATGGCATGATCTCAGCTCACTGCAACCTCCTCCACCTCCCGGGTTCAAGCAATTCTCCTGCCTCAGCCTTCCGAGTAGCTGGGAGTACAGGCCCTGCCACCATTCCCGGCTGATTTTTGTATTTTTAGTAGAGATGGGGTTTCACCATGTTGGCCAGGCTGGTCTTGAACTCCTGACCTCAAGTGATCCACCCGCCTCAGTCTCCCAAAGTGCTGGGATAACAGGTGTGAGCCACTGCACCCATCGCATTCCTTTTATGTTAAAGCAAAAATAGATGGAGAAGATTGCAAAATCTGCATAATTTTTTTTTTTTCTTGAGACAGTGTCTCACTCTGTCGCCCAGGCTGGAGGGCAGTGGCACTATCTAGGCTCACTACAACCTCTGCCTCCTGGGTTCAAGTGATTCTCCTGCCCCAGCCTATTGAGTAGCTGGGACTACAGGCGCTCGCCACCACACCCAGCTATTTTTAGTGGAGATGGGCTTTCACCATGTTGGCCAGACTGGTCTCGAACTCCTGACCTCAGGTTATCCACTCACCTCAGCCTCCTAAAGTGCTGGGATTATAGGTGTGAGCCACTGCACCTGGCCAAATATAATTTTTTTTCTTAAAGTTCCAATTCCAGAGTCATCTTTATTTAAAAAAAAAAAAAAAAAAAAAGTTGAAGCTTTTTCCTAAAGCATGTTCCTAAGGTTCAGATAGGTGGGTTCCTTAAGGGAAGGGGTAGGAGGTCCTGGTAGAAAGGAAATATAAGGCTGGGCATGGTGGCCCACGCCTGCAATCACAGCCCTTTGGGAGGCCAAAGTGGAAGAATCACTTGAGCCCAGGAGTTCAAAACCAGCCTGGGTAGCATAGCAAGACCCCCCAATCTCTACAAAAAATTTAAAAAATAGCTGGATGTGGTGTTGCACACCTGTGGTCCCATCTACTTGGAAGGGTGAAGCAGGAGGATCGTTAGAGCCTGGGACATTGAGGCTGCAGTGAGCTGTGATGGCACCCATGCACTCCAGCCTAGGTGACAGAGCAAGACCCTGTCTCCAAAAAAAGAGAAAAAGGAAAAAAACATATATCAATATGGAAAAACAAATTCAGACATTTAAATATCGACTTAAGGCCGGGCGCAGTGGCTCACGCCTGTAATCCCAGCACTTTGGGAGGCCCAGTCAGGCAGATCACCTGAGGTCAGGAGTTCGAGACCAGGCTGGCCAACATGGTGAAACCCCAACTCTACTAAAAATACAAAAATTAGCTGGGTGTGGTGGCCAGCGCCTGTAATCCCAGCTACTTGGGAGGCTGAGACAGGCGAATGGCTTGAACCTGGGAGGCGGAGTTTGCAGTGAGCCGAGATTTGCGCCTCTGTACTCCAGCCTGGGCAACAGAGCAAGACTCTGTCTCCAAATACATAAATAAATAAATAAAAGTAAATAAAATTATTGACCTAAAAGCAAAAGTTTAGAGGTGTTCCCAAATTTAACTTAATGTGATAACCAAAGGTGGCCGATCGATGGCCTTGAGGGAAACCATAAGCATTTGAGGACTGTCAGTGGAAAGGTAATTTGGCAGCTGTGGGTCTAGGGCAGCTTGAAACAGGAAGCTTTTCTGTGATCCAGGTATGGGGAGATGACCCTGGATGAGGGCAGTGACTGAGGAAGATAAAGGAAGAGGTCAGAGACATTCCAGTTATAAATCGTAAGACTTGGGTGACTGCCTAAATGAGGAGGAAAAAAATCTCCAGTTATGGGCCTGAGAGTCAGTTCAGAAATATGGTACTGGCAACATGAGGTAGCTTGCCCCAATTGCTCTGTCCAAACAGATAAAAGGATGATTAACCAGACCAGTGGTTCTCAAGTGTGGTCCCCAGATCAGTGTAGTCAGCATTACCTGGGATTTTGTTAGAAGTACAAATTCGCAGGCTGTACCCCAGATGACTAAATCAGAAATGCTGCGAAGGGGTCCTACAACTTGTGGTTTAAGCTCTCCAGATGATTCTGATGCACATTATTATTATTATTATTATTATTATATTGAGACAGGGTCTTGCTCTGTCACCAAGGCTGGTGTGCATTGGTGTGATCACAGCTTACTGCAGCCTTGACCTCCTGTGTTCAAGTGATCCTCCCACCTCAGCCTCTTGAGTAGCTAGCACTACAAGTACACATCACCATGCCCAGCTAGTTTTTGTATTTTTAGTAGAGATGGGTTTCTCCATGTTGGCCAGGTTCTGATGCACATTTAATTTTGAAAACTGAACTAAGCCAGTCAAATTTTTTTCTTTTTTTTTTTGAGATGGAGTCTCACTCTGTCATCCAGGTTGGAGTGCACTGGTATGATCTTGGCTCACTGCAACCTCCACCTCCCAGATTCAAGTGATTCTCCTGCCTCAGCCTCTCAAGTAGTTGGGATTACAGGCACGCACCACTACGCCTGGCTAATTTTTTTTTTTTTTGTAATTTTAGTAGTGACGGGGTTTCACCATGTTGGCCAGGCTGGTCTCAAACAGCTGACCTTAAGTGATCTGCCCACCTTGGCCTCCCAAAGTGCTGGGATTACAGGCGTGAGCCTCCAAGCCCAGTCATATATATATATTTTTTTTCAGACAGAGTTTCGCTCTGTTTGCCCAGGCTGGAGTGCAATGGTGCGATCTCGGCTCACTGCAACCTCCACCTCCCGGGTTCAAGCAATTCTCCTGCCTCAGCCACCTGAGTAGCTGGGATTACAGGCATGCACCACCACTCCCGGCTCATTTTGTATTTTTAGTAGAAATGGGGTTTCTCCATGTTGGCCAGGCTGGTCTCAAACTCCTGACCTCAGGTGACCCGCCTGCCTCGGCCTCCCAAAGTGCTGGGATTACAGGCATGAGCCGCCACGCCCGGCGTTTTTTTTCTTTCCAGAATTTGGGCTGGGCGTGGTGGCTCATGCCTGTGATCCCAGCACTTTGGGAAGCCAAGGCAAGAGGACTGCTTGAGCCCACCAGTTCAAGACCAGCCTGGGCAACATAGTGAGACACTGTATCTACAAAAAATTAAAAAAATTAGCCAGGCAGCCGGACATGGTGGCTCACGCCTGTCATTCCAGCACTTTGGGAGGCTGAGGTGGGCAGATCACCTGAGGTCAGGAGTTCAAGACCAGCCTGACCAAAATGGAGAAACCGGCCGGGCGCGGTGGCTCACGCTTGTAATCCCAGCACTTTGGGAGGCCGAGGCAGGCGGATCACGAGGTCAGGAGATCGAGACCACGGTGAAACCCCGTCTCTACTAAAAAACTACAAAAAATTAGCCGGGCGTGGTGGCGGGCGCCTGTAGTCCCAGCTACTCGGAGAGGCTGAGGCAGGAGAATGGCGTGAACCCGGGAGGCGGAGCTTGCAGTGAGCCGAGATTGAGCCACCGCACTTCAGCCTGGGTGACAGAGCGAGACTCCGTCTCAAAATGGAGAAACCCCGTCTCTACTAAAAATACAAAATTAGCTGGGAATGGTGGCGCATGCTTGTAACCCCAGCTAGTCGGGAGGCTGAGGCAGGAGAATCACTTGAACCTGGGATGTGGAGGTTGCAGTGAGCCAAGATCATGCCCTTGCACTCCAGCCTGGGTAACAAGAGTGAAAGTCCGTCTCAAAAAAAAAAAAAAAATTAGCCAGGCATGGTGGCACAGCTATAGTCCCAGCTACTCAGTAGGCTGAAGTGGGAGGATTGCTTAAGCCTGGGGTGCCAAGGATGCAGTGAGCTGTGATCACGCCACTGCACTCCAGCCTGGGTGACAGAGTGAGACTGTCTGGAAAAAAAGCAAGAAAGCAAGAAAGCAAGAAAGCAAGCAAGAAAGCAAGAAGGAAGGAAGGAAGGAAGGAAGGAAGGAAGGAAGGAAGGAAGGAAGGAAGGAAGGAAGGAAGGAAGGAAGGAAGGAAGGAAGGAAGGAAGGGAAAGAAAGAGAGTATGAAATTGATTAACAGAGAATAAGTCTGTTGAATGTGGGGAGAAAAGCTGAAAGTGGTTATAAGTGGTTATGGAGAGACACGATATGAGTAAACTGGAATTATGACTAAGCAGAAGCTATGACTAAATGAGGTAGTTGGCTGGTAGTCATAGAGACAGAGAGAAATGGTGATACACACCCTCGGGATTGGGGAGTACTGCATGACTTCTGCCACTGAGAGTGACACTTAACTCCATCCGTAGGTGTGCATAGAATTTGTTGTCCACTTCCACATTCATTTTAGTTCCCAACTGCAGTCTAACCACTTTGCTGTTCTTAAGTTCCTATGATATTCTCATCTTTCTTGTCGTGTGTATCCTCAAAATAGACTTCCTCCCAGCTACTCAGAAGGCTGAGACAGGAGGATCACTTGAGCTCAGGAGTTTGAGACCGGCCTGGGCAAGATAGCAAGACCCCGATCTCTTTATAAAATATGTGTATAGAGAGACTTCCTACTACTTGAGATGGCAGGAGTAAATCTGCGTTCCTAAAACTTGAAAAGCTGATACAGGTTAAGCAACCCTAATCCAAAAATCTAAAATCCAGAATTCTCCAAAGTCCAAAGCTTTTTTTTCTTTTTTGAGATGGAGTTTCGTTCTTGTTGCCCAAGCTGGAGTGCAATGGCATGATCTCGGCTCACCGCAACCTCCGCCTCCCTGGTTCAAGTGATTCTCCTGCTTCAGCCTCCCAAGTAGCTGGGAGTATAGGCATGTGCCACCACACCCAGCTAATTTTGTATTTTTAGTAAAGATGGGATTTCTCCATGTTGGTCAGGCTGGTCTCAAACTCCTGACCTCAGGTGATCTGCCCATCTTGGCCTCCCAAAGTGCTGGGATTACAGGTGTAAGCCACCATGCCTGGCCCAAAATCCAAAACTTTTTGAATGCCAATGTGATGCCTCAAGGGAAAACTCCACACCTGACCTCATGTGATGGGTCAAAGTCAAAACTTTGTTTCAGGCTGGGCACAGTGGCTCATGCCTGTAATTGCAGCACTTTGGAAGGCGAAGGCAGGTGGATCACTTGAGGCCAGGAGTTCCAGACCAGCCTGGCGAACATGGCGAAAACCCATCTCTACTAAAAATACAAAAATTAGCTGGGCATAGTGGCACACACCTGTAATCCCAGCTACTTGGGAGGGTGAGGCATGAGAATTGCCTGAACCTGGGAGGCAGAGGTTGCAGTGAGCCAAGACTGCCCCGCTGCACTCCAGCCTGGGTAACAGAGTGAGACTCTGTCTCAAAAAACAAGAACAAAAAGAACTAAATAAATGGGAAAGCATCCCATGTTCCTAGATTGGAATGCTTAAAAATTTTTTTGTTTGTTTGTTTCAGAGGAGGGGAAGGAGAAAAAAAAAAAGAAAGAAAAAAACTTTACTTCAACCAGCACATGGTTTGTGCTTGTTATCCCAGTGCTTTGGGAGTCTGTTGCAGGAGGATCACTTCAGCCCAGGAGTTCAAGACCAGCCTGGGCAACATAGCAAGATCCCATCTCAATTTAAAAAAAAAGAGAAAACTTTATTTCATGCACAGTTATTTAAAATATTATATAAAATTACCTTCAAGCTATGTGTATAAACTGTATATGAAACATAAATGAATATTGTGTTTAGACTTGGATCTCATCCCCAAGATATCTCATTATACATATGCAAGTATTTCAAACTCTGAAAAAAACAGAAATCTGGAACACTTCTTTTTTTGAGACAGGATCTTGCTCTGTCACCCAGGCTGGAGTGCAGTGGCATAATCTCAGCTCACTGCAACCTCCACCTCCCGCATTCAAGCAATTCTCCTGCCTCAGCCTCCCGAGTAGTTGGGACCACAGGTGCACACTACCACCCCCAGCTAATTTTTGTATTTTTACTAGATGGGGTTTCACCATGTTGGCCAGGCTGGTCTTGAATTCCTGAGCTCAAGGGATCCACCCCCTTTGACCTCCCAAAATGTTGGGATTACAGGCGTGAGCCACTGCACCCAGCCAGAAATCTGAAAACCTGCTGATCCCAAGCATTTCATACAAGGGATAACTCAATCTGTGTAGCTTCAAACCTATATATATAGTACAGACAGAGTTTCACCATGTTGGCCAGAATGGTCTCCATCTCTTGACCTCATGATCCGCCAGCCTTGGCCTCCCAAAGTGCTGGGATTATAGGCATGAGCCACCTCACCTGGCCTCAAATAATTACCTTTGTTTTTTTTTTTTTTTTTTTTTTTTTTTTTTTTTTTTTTTTTTTTTTTGAGACAGAGTCTTGCTGTGTCGCTCAGGCTGGAGTGCAGTGGCATGATCTCAGCTCACTGCAAGCTCCATTTCCCAGGTTCACGCCATTCTCCTGCCTCAGCCTCCCGAGTAGCTGGGACTACAGGCGCCCACCACCATGCCCAGTTAATTTTTTTGTATTTTTAGTAGAGACAGGGTTTCACCGTGTTAGTCCGGATGGTCTTGATCTTCTGACCTCATGATCCGCCTGCCTCGGCCTCCCAAAGTGCTGGGATTACTCTTCTTTTTTTCTTTTTTTTTTTTTAGAAATGGGTTCTCACTATGTTGCCTAGGCTAGTCTGGAACTCCTCGACTCAAGTGATCCTCCTGCCTCAGCCTGCCCAAAGTGCTGGGATTACAAGTATGAACCACTGTGCCTGGCCAAGAATTACTTTTAGATGAAATGTGTTCTGTCACCTTTCCCCTTGAACAACCACCACTTCTGAATTAACCTTCACTTCTGACACTGGGGTCACAGTTGGAAATCTTTATTTTTCTCTTCTCTTATGGCCTCCTTATTCAGGCAGTCACCCTGAAAATGTAGTACAGGTAATACTTTCTCAACTGGAGTGTCTCTTGATCTCTCCTCTATTTCTCCCGACCACTGCCCCAATCCAAATCTGTCGCTCAGGCTAGAGTGCAGTGGCACGATCTCGGCTCACTGCAAGCTCTGCCTCTCCGGTTCACGCCATTCTCCTGCCTCAGCCTCCCGAGTAGCTGGGACTACAGGCCCCCGCCACCAAGCCCGGCTAATTTTTTTGTACTTTTAGTAGAGACGGGGTTTTACCATGTTAGCCAGGATGGTCTCGATCTCCTGACCTCGTGATCCACCCACCTCGGCCTCCCAAAGTGCTGGGATTACAGGCCTGAGCCACCGCGCCCGGCTCTCATCCTTAATTTCAACATCTTCTGTGTATAGTGTCTTTGTCTTTTATTTAATTTTTTATATGTTTCATATTTTTCATATAGATCTTCAAAGAATAACAGTCGTGTAATTCGGGTAGTGTTGTGAACACAAAGATTCCATCAACTGTTAGTAAATGAGGCAGCAGTGTTGTCTGGCATTGTCAAAACTTTAGACAGGACCCTACATTGCCAGGACTCTAAACTTCTTATCTGGTAAAAGAGAGGTTTAATTAAAAGAGATATCTCAGCCGGGCGCGGTGGCTCAAGCCTGTAATCCCAGCACTTTGGGAGGCTGAGGCGGGCGGATCACGAGGTCAGGAGATCGAGACCATCCTGGCTAACACGGTGAAACCCTGTCTCTACTAAAAACACAAAAAATTAGCCGGGCGTGTTGGCGGGCGCCTGTATTCCCAGCTACTCGGGAGGCTGAGGCAGGAGAATGGCGTGAACCCAGGAGGTGGAGGTTGCGGTGAGCCGAGATCGCGCCACTGCACTCCAGCCTGGGGGACAGAGAAAGACTCCGTCTCAAAAAAAAAAAAAAAAAAAAAAAAAAAGAGATATCTCTAAATTCCTTTTCATCCCTGACATTGCCTATACCATTTTGTTTGCTCTATCATCTTGATGGCATTGCTCTTTAGTCTGTTTACAAAATATTACTTATTTAAACAGCTTGGTCTAGGGCTGGGTGTGGAAGCTCACGACTATAATCCCAGCCCTTTGGGAGGCCCAGGGGAGTTCGAGCCCAGGCGTTTGAGACCAGCCTGGGCAACATGGCAAAACCCCATCTCTACAAAAAATTAAAAATTAGCTGAGCATGGTGGCACATGCCTGTGGTCTCAGCTATTCGAGAGGCTGAGGCAGGAGGATCACTTGAGCCCAGGCTGCAGTGAGCTGTGTTTGCACCACTGCACTGCAGCCTGGGTGGCAGAGCAAGACCTTGTCTCAAAAATAAAAAAAAAAAAAAAAAAAAAAAAAATAGCTTGGTCTTATAGAATGTTTTATTACCAACACATTTCAAGAAAGGAAGTAAAAGTTATAAGAGCAAAACTGTTGTACTTAGGGTGCTACGAATGTTTTCATTTGTTATGACAGTTTGACTTGTATCAGAACCCAGCACACCTTATCAAACCTCACACTCTTCCTTTTCACCCACCAACTGGCCCTTTTGTTCCAACCAAGATGATCTATTGAAACTCTACATCCTGCTTTATATTCTTTTTGCTACTGGGCCTTTGCTAATGCTATTTTCTTCGCCAGGCTGACTTTGCTTCTCAGTCTTTGACGATTATGTCTCTCTTTTCTGTTTTTTTTTCACCACATGGGTTTAATCTTTTCACATAGGTAATTAGAGTAGGTAGTCTTGAGCAGCAGTGTCTCCATCATGTCACCAGTGTCTCTTCTTCTTGTATCTTGTTTTTTGTCTTCTATTCTGCTCATTGTCTCTTCTGATCAAAAGATGGCCTTTGCACCCCAGCCCCATGTGTCTGTGCCAGGGAAGTAGAAGAAAGCTGTAAGGAGAAAATAAGGCCGGGCGCGGTGGCTCACGCCTGTAATCCCAGCACTTTGGGAGGCCGAGGCAGGCGGATCACAAGGTCAGGAGATTGAGACCATCCTGGCTAACACGGTGAAACCCCGTCTCTACTAAAAATACAAAAATTAGCTGGGCGAGGTGGCAGGCTCCTGTAGTCCCAGCTACGCGGGAGGCTGAGGCAGGAGAATGGCGTGAACCTCGGGGGGCGGAGCCTGCAGTGAGCCGAGATCGCGCCACTGCACTCCAGCCTGGGTGAAAGAGCGAGACTCCGTCTCAAAAAAAAAAAAAAAAAAAAAAAAGGAGAAAATAAAATAGAAAGTCCATGCCTGGCATGGTGGCTCACGCCTGTAATCCCAGAACTTTGGGAGGCTGAGGCAGGCAGATCACCTGAGGTCAGGAGTTTGAGACCAGCCTGGCCAACATGGCAAAACCCTGTCTCTACTAAAAATAGAAAAATTAGCTGGGTGTGGTGGCATGCGCCTGTAATCCCAGCTACTCGGGAGGCTGAAGTAAGAGAATCTGGGAGGCGGAGGTTGCAGTGAGCTGAGACTGCGCCACTGCACTCTAGCCTGGGAGACAGAGTGAGACTCCATCTCAAAAAAAAAAAAAAAGAGAAAGTCTAGTAGAGGCTGGGCGTGGTGGCTCATGCCTGTAATCCCAGCACTTTGGGAGGCTAAGGCAGGCGGATCATTTGAGGTCAGGAGTTAGAGACCAGCCTGGCCAACATGGGGAAACCCTGTCTCTACTAAAAAATACAAAAATTAGCTGAGTGTGGTGGTGCATGCCTATAATCCCAGCCACTCGGAAAGCTAAAACACAAGAATCCCTTGAACCCCAGGGGGCGGAGGTTGCAGTGAGACAAGATGGCACCACTGCACTCGAGCCTGGGCAACAAAGTGAGACTGTCTCAAAAAAAAAAAAATTACAAAAAGAAAATCCAGTAGACTTTCATGTAAGTCCCATTGACCAACACTGTGGAATATGGCCACCCTTGGGCTGTGAAGGAGGTTGGAAAATGTAGTTCTGTGGTTAGCAATATTCCTGCTCTCTCAGAAAGAAAAAAATAAATAAATAAAAGGACAATGAATCGAGGGAAGGCAGCTAGTAGTGTCTGCTCCAGTCTCTAAAAATAGAAAATTTTCAGGCTGGGCACAGTGACTCACACCTGTAATTCAGTATGTTGGGAGGCTGAGGTGGGAGGATTGCTCAAGCGAGTTTGAGACCATCCTGGGCAACATGGCACTACCTCATCTCTACAAAAAATTTTTTTTTAAATTAGCCAAGCACGGTGGCATGCGCTTGTAGTCCTGGCTACTCGGGAGGCTGAGGTGGGAGGATCACATGCACCCACGAGGTTGAGGTTGCAGTGAGCTGTGTTCATACCACTCCAGCTGGGCAACAGAGCAAAATCCTGTCTCAAAACAAACAAACAAACAAAAAAACATTTTTTTCATACAGAAGCATTGTCACTGTGTTACCCATGCTGGTCTCGATCCCAGCACTTTGGGAGGCCACAAGTGATCCTCCCACCTCAGCCTCCCAAAGTTCTGGGATTGCAGGGGTGAGCCACCTTGCCTGGCCTTCCAGTCTGTTCTTGTTCATCTTGTGGGGTGGGGTTACCTCATTATTTTCCCAATAGGACACCTAATAATAATGACCACCAGTTAAGTAACTATCATAAACCAGGAAGTTTGTCAAATCCTTGATGTTCATTTTTTTCTTCAGTTCTTACAAGAAGCCTGAGGGTAGATTATTACCATCCTCAGTTTACAGATGGAGGAATGGAGACTGACAAATGTGTCTTGTCCAAGGCTTCACATAGGCAATAGGTGACAAAGTCTAATTTTTCTTTTTTTTTTTATATAGGGTCTTGCTCTGTTGCCTGGGCTGGAGTGCAGTGGCACGATCTGAGCTCACTGCAGCCTTGACCTCCTGGGCTCAAGCAATCCTCCCACCTCAGCCTCCCAAATAGCTGGAATTACAGGTGTGTGCCTCCATGCCTGGCTATTTTTTTTTTTTTTTATTTTTTGTAGATACAGGGGTCTCGCTCTGTTGCCCAGGCTGGTCTTAAACTCCTGACCTCAAACAATCCTCCAGCCTTGACCTTCCAAAGTGTTGGAATTACAGTCATGAGCCACCGCACCCAGCCATAAGGTCTAAATTTTAATCCCGATCTCTCTGACCCTAAAATCTAACTTTCTGCTATAACTCAATATACATCTTGATTATTGCCTCAGAGAAAGGGCTGGTGCTAAGAGATTTTCATGCTGAAGGTTCTTCTTCCAAATCCAGCATCCTTTGTTATGCTCCTCTGATGCTTTTTCTCATTAGCTTTGTCTACTCACTGATGTGAACAATCTGGTATCCAGGCTCAGCTGGCCATCTGCTTTATTTATTTATTTATTATTTTTATTTTTGAGATGGAGTCTCACTCTGTCACCCAGACTGGAGTACAGTGGCGCGATCTCAGCTCACTGCAACCTCTGCCTCCTGGGTTCAAGTGATTTTCGAGCCTCAGCCTCCCGGGTAGCTGGGACTACAGACACACACCACCACGCCTGACTAATTTTTGTATTTTTAGTAGGAACAGGGTCTCATCAGCCAGGCTGGTCTCGAACTGCTGACCTCAGGTGATTCACCCATCTTGGCCTCCCAAAGTGCTGGGATTACAGGCGTGAGCTACCGCGCCCGGCCCATCTGCTTTATTTTGTATTTTGCAAACAGTTTTGTACCCAAAGTCCTTTTCAGTCTACACATACCAACTTTACAATTAATACAATTGTAAGTTTACAGTGGGTACTTAATAAATCTTGAGTGAGTGAGTAAATTACAAAGAAAAATTTTTTTCCCTTACAAGAAAGAACCCTCTTTGGCTAAGTCAGTATTTCTCAATGTGGTACTAGACCCTCTGTAATATAATCACTGAAATGCTTGTTAAAAATATAGATCCCAGGCAGGGCATGGTGGCTCACGCCTGTAATCCTAGCACTTTAGGAGGCCAAGGCGAGCAGATCACCTGAGTTCAGGACTTTGAGACCAGCCTAACCAACATGGAGAAACCCCGTCTCTACTAAAAATACACAATGAGCTGGGCGTGGTGGTGCCTGCCTGTAATCCCAGCTATTCATGAGGCCGAGGCAGGAGAATCACTTCAACCCAGGAGGCAGAGGTTGCAGTGAGCTGAGATGGCGCCATTGCACTCCAGTCTGGGCAACGAGCAACAAAACTCTCTCTGACAAAAAAAAAAAAAAAAAAAAGAAAAGATAGATGATAGATAGATAGATAGATAGATAGATAGATAGATAGATAGATGATAGATAGATAGATGATAGATAGATAGATAGATCGATCTCAGCCCTGTAATCCTAGCACTTTGGGAGGCCAAAATGAGGCTTGAGCTCAGGAGTTCAAAACCAGCCCGGGGAACATGGTGAAACTCCGTCTCTACAAAAAATACAAAAATTAGCCAAGTGTGTTGGTGTACACCTGTAGTCTCAGCTACTTGGGAGCTGAGGTGGGAGGATCACTTGAACCCAGGAGGTTGAAGCTGCAGTGAACCAAGATCATACCACTGCACTCCAGCCTGGGTGACAAAGTGAGACCCTGTCTCAAAACAATATAAAATATTAAATATGGATCCTTCAGTTAAACCACAGACCTACTAGAATCAGAATGGGGGGGAGGGAGGGTTGGTGTGTGGACCAGAAATATGCACTTTTAACAAATGCTCCAAGTAATTATGATGCTTTTTAAAGTTTGAGCACCATCGTCCTAAGTATAAGGTAAGACTAATAAATAAGGCTCAGAGGTGGCCAGGTGCAGTGGCCAGGTGCAGTGGCTCATGCCTGTAATCCCAGCACTTTGGGAGGCCGAGGTGGGCAGATCACCTGAGGTCGGGAGCTCGAGACCAGCCTGACCAACATGGAGAAACCCCGTCTCTACTAAAAATACAAAATTAGCTGGGCGTGGTGGTGCATGCCTGTAATCCCAGCTACTTGGGAGGCCGAGGCAGGAGAATCGCTTGAACCCGGGAGGCGGAGGTTGCGGTGAGCTGAGATTGTGCCATTGCACTCCAGGCTGGGCAACAAGAGCAAAACTCCGTCTCAAAAAGATAAATAAATAAATAAGGCTTAGGAAGGTAGCTGCTCAGCAGTTAAGAGGATGGGCACTGGAGCTAGACTTCCTGGATTCATCTAACTAAGGATTTACTAAATGTACAATCTGATCACACTAACCTCCCTGTCCCTCAGTTTTCTCATCGGCAAAATGGGCAAAACAGCATAATTACCTCATATGGTTGTTATGAACATTAAGTGAGTCAATGTATGTAAGGTGCTTGGAACAGAGCCTGACACAGTGTAAGCTCTATGTACATATTTGTCACTATCAGAGTTTTAAGTATCCACTTTCCATCAAAATAGTACATTTCTTAGGCTGAGCATGGTGGCTAACGCCTGTAATCCCAGTACTTTGGGAGGCTAAGGCAGGCGGATCATTTGAGGTCAGGAGTTCAAAACCAGCCTGGCCAAAATGGTGAAACCCTATCTCTGCTAAAAAATACCAAAATTAGCCGGGCGTGGTGGCAGACGCCTGTAATCCCAGCTACTCGGGAGGCTGAGGCAGGAGAATCGCTTTGACCAGGAGGTGGAGGTTGCAGTGAGCAAAGATTGTGCCACTGCACTCGAGCCTGGGCGACAGAGCGAGACTCCATCTCAGGAAAAAAAAAGTACATTTCTTTATAAAGCCTATCTTACTGTAGAAAACCTAACCTATAGATTTTGTCCTTTCTTCTTTTCTCCTTTTCTGTTTTAGAGAAGTGGACGCTTCAAACCAGGATATTTCCTTATTGTGAGGTCAAACTACACAAAGAAATCTAAGATGATTACCATATGCTGATGAGCCAGAGGATCAGAGGTCAATCTTTGTACCGCTTCCCCATAATTAAGATCACATAAAAAGGGCAGGGATTCAAAATGAGGCTAACATGTTTTCTCACTTACCAGAAAGTGTTGGGTAGTTATAAAGGATAACAAAACACAAAGCCCATTGTAGCAACAATCCTTTGGCCAAGTCATCTCCTGTCCCAAGTCTCTGTGGAGACTGTGTTGACTCCAGGGCCTCTTCTTCCTTCCTACTCCTGTCTCCAGGAGGTTTGTGAGCCTCTGATAGATGGAAAACATTCCCAAGAGCAAACTAGAAGGTTTAGCACTTCCATTCCTCACCCCTTATAGAATGAGATGAGCTTTGGCAACTGATCACTCGAGGATGATCCTTGAGAGCAGGTGTGCCTGGGAAGTTTAAGACAGTTTTTCTACGATGGGCTTCTTGTTGCTGTATGAATCCAGACTGGATATGATTAATTGACTCTTTTATCTTTTTTTTTTAACTTGTCACTGACTTGTAGCTAATAATTGACTCTTTCAAAATTAGGCTTTCCTCTTATCATGTGACTTCTTCAAAGTTACTTAAAATTAGAAATTTCTATTTCCCTATTTGTAAAAAGGAACTTACAATAGAATGTTAGTGCTAAAGGGAATTTCTAAGACAACTTAATATGACTCCCTGCATTTTATAGAGGCTAGATTCAGAGAGGTTGAGGGACTTATTCAAGGTCCAAAGAGCTTGTAAGTGGTAGGGCCAGGAATAAAACTTGGAGATTTAGTTAATTTTGCAATTGACATAATTGAGGCTGAAATTGGAGAATTACTGAAATTTTTGCTTGAAGGCCAAAAATTTAAGTGCCATTGATATTCTATTTTTGATATTAATTATTTCTCTGACAATCTAGCTAGTGAATAAAAAACACAAAGTGGTCAGGCACAGTGGCTCATGCCTGTAATCCCAGCACTTTTAGAGGCTGAGGCAGGTAGATAGCTTGAGCTCAGGAGTTCGAGACCAGCCTGGGCAACATGGTGAAACCCCAACTTTACCAAAAATACAAAAAATTAGCTGGACATGGTGGTGTATGCCTGTGGTCCCAGCTACTTGGGAGGCTGAGGTAGGAGGATTGTTTGAGCCTGGAAGGAAGAGGCTGCAGTGAGCCGAGATCACAGCACTGCACTCCAGCCTAGGTGACAGACCCAGACCCTGTCTCAAAAAACAAAACAAAACAAAACACAAAAACTCCACAAAGTATAATTCTCTAGTGTTTTATCTAATGAAAGTATAATAGAAGCTTTGCTGTTAAACATAAGATATAAAGTGCCTGTGAATACATATTTTTCTTTTTGTTCTTTTTTCCATACATATTCTGCTTATGTAATATTTTTCATAATTACTTTGGATCATAATAATTTTTTTGAGATTAAGTCTTACTATTTTGCCTAGGCTAGCCTCAAATTCTTGGGCTGAAGCGATCCTCCCTCAGCCTCCTGAGTACCTAGGACTGCAGATGGGCACACCAGGCCGTCAGGATCATAATAGTTTTAGTTGATATTTTAATGAATCTTGATTCTTTTTAAAAAATAATGACGTGGTATATGAATTATCTATCAATTTAAAAATAATTCTAATTTTCTGTCACTCATCAAATATATAATCCACTTGCATGAACCTTCATTCTAAGTTAAATATAATTTCAGATATACAGAAACAATGCAGGAACAGTACGATGAATTTCCAGATAGCCTTCACATTATAACATTATATACATTTCTTTATAAAGCCTAATTGTAGAAAACCTAACCTATAGATTTTACATAGGTTAGACTATACATATATATATCTTTTTTTTTCCTGAGCAATTTAAGAGTAAGTTGCAGACATAATGCCCTTCTAACCTTAATTCTTAACTGGAAAAAATATACCACACCCAATTAACTATAGAGTAATCTAAGTATCGGTCTTTTCAGCAACACCCAATCAGATAATAATCATGTTGATAGCATCATTTTCAAATTGTAGCATCTTCTAACTTGAACAATGGTAGATAAAGTCTAGCTATAAGAGTAATTGATATAGTCAGCCAGGCGGTGTGGTGGCTCACGCCTGTAATCCCAGCACTTTGGGAGGCTGAGGTGGGTGGATCACGAGGTCGGGAGTTCGAGACCATCCTGGCCAACACGGTGAAACCCCATCTCCACTAAAGATACAAAAAATTAGCCAGGCATGGTGACGTGCGCCCGTAATCTCAGCTACTAAGGCTGGAGAATCGCTTGAACCCGGGAGGCGGAGGTTGCAGTGAGCCGAGATCGCGCCACTGCACTCCAGCCTGGGCGACAGGGCGAGACTCCATCTCAAAGAAACAAAAATGAAAAACAAAAAAACAAAACAAAACAAAAAGTAACTGATATACTCTTTTAGCTCAATAGATACTAAAGAGTAAGAACTTTAGCTGGGCACAGTGGATGTGCCTGTAATCCCAACTATTCAGAAGTTCGAGGTAAGAGGATTGTTTGAGCCCAGGAGTTTGAGACCATCCTGGGCAACATAGCGAGACCTCTGTCTCTACCAAAAAAAATTTTTTTAAATTAGGTGTGCATGGTGGTGCACGCTTGTGGTCCCAGCCACTTGGGAGGCTAAGGCAAGAGGATCACTTGAGCCCAGGAGGTTGAGGCTGCAACAGCACTCCAGTCTGGGCAACAGAGTAAGATCCTCTCTCTAAAAAAAAGGACATCTTTACTATGAGCGGTGAACACCACTCTTTCATGTTCTGTTTTTCAGTTTATATTTGTTTTCTCAGGTTTTACACAGCTGTTTTTATTTTTTTCTTTAAAGGAAGTAGGTGCTTGCTTCAGTAACACAATATCCTATAGTAATTCATCACATAATTTTCTATATGGAAGTCATTCTGTCAACTTGGGAGCACAAACAGGCATCATTGGTGGCTTTTCATAAGCCCCTGATAACTTTGTGTTGTTTTATTCCTTTTTTTTTTTTTTTTTTGACGGAGTCTTGGTCTGTCGCCCGGGCTGGAGTGCAGTGGCTCAGTCTCGGCTCACTGCAAGCTCCGCCTCCTGCGTTCACACCATTCTCCTGCCTCAGCCTCCTGAGTAGCTGGGACTACAGGCCTCCGCCACTACGCCCGGTTAATTTTTTGTATTTTTAGTAGAGACAGGGTTTCACCGTGTTAGCCAGGATGGTCTCGATCTCCTGACCTCGTGATCCACCCACCTCTGCCTCCGAAAGTGCTGGGATTACAGGTGTGAACCACCACGCCCAGCCACGTGTTTAGTTTTTATAAATATTTGGCAATTTTATTTTGACTATATCAATATTCAAAACGGGGTATTTTTGATTTTTAAAAAATTCATTTGAATAGCAATTGACTTTTATTCCCATTTACAAAAGCATCAGTCTGTGGCAGATTGGAAATGAAAACTGGTCCTTCAACAACAAACATTTGAGAAACTCTTCTAAATTACAGCCTCAAATTCCTGGGCTCAAGTGATCCTCCCACCTATGCCTCCCAAGTAGCTTGTACTACAGGTGTCTGCCACATTAAATTAGAGATGGGGGTAGAGCTATGTTGCCTAGGCTGGAAGCCTTGTCTTTTTGAATGCCTCTATGCCATTGGCCTCTATCTCTGACTTTACCTGGTCTTACCTTAACCTTGGTCTCCATTCTTTTCCTGCAATCAGGGCAGCTACATACAGTGATATAATATGCACTGCCTAAAGGTCCATTTTCAGGCCAGGGCTGAAACCCAGCACACCCTCCGCTCCACTCTCCATGCTTCCCCACAGGTCTGTGGCTGCCCCGAAGGAGCTATCTATTTCACAAAATATAGTCCCTGCATGGGCTAGACTTATGGTAGGTGGCTCAGGGTGGAATGGATGAACAATAGGAGGAACACGTTTTTGTTAAGATATTCCTATTTGCTACTAAACAGTCCACATAGATTATAGAAATAGATAAGCAAAAGCACACCTACAATTCCATCACCAGGATACTTTTGATTTCCTGTATCTATTGTTCCACTATTTAAAACAAAAAAAGGTGATAATTTACTATTTGCCTGCCTCATACCTGCAGGAATACTTTTTTGTTTTTTTAATTTTCCAGATTGACAATGGATATTTTTCTATTTTTTTTAAGTTAGTTTTATTCAGAGTCTTTTTGTTGTTGAGACAGGGTCTTGCTCTGTTGCCCAGTGCTGGAGTGCAGTGGCGCAATCATGGCTCACTGCAACGTCCGCCTCCCGGGTTCAAGCAATTCTTGTGCCTCAGCCTCCCATATGACTGGGATTACAGGCGTGCTCCACCATGCCCAGCTAATTTTTTTGTATTTTTAGTAGAGATGGGGCATCTCGCTATGTTGGCCAGGCTGGTCTCAAACCCCTGTTCTCAAGTGATCTGTCCACCTCAGCCTCCCAAGTGCTGGGATTACAGGCATGAGCCACCATGCCCGGCCATTTTTCTTTTTTTTTTTTTTTTTTTTTTTTTTTTTTTTTTTTTTTTTTTTTTTGAGACGGAGTCTTTCTCTGTCCCCCAGGCTGGAGTGCAGTGGCGCGATCTCGGCTCACCGCAACCTCCACCTCCTGGGTTCACGCCATTCTCCTGCCTCAGCCTCCCGAGTAGCTGGGAATACAGGCGCCCGCCAACACGCCCGGCTAATTTTTTGTGTTTTTAGTAGAGACGGGGTTTCACCGTGTTAGCCAGGATGGTCTCGATCTCCTGACCTCGTGATCCGCCCGCCTCAGCCTCCCAAAGTGCTGGGATTACAGGCTTGAGCCACCGCGCCCGGCTGCCCGGCCATTTTTCTATCTTACTTTTCCTCACTTAATGTTATACAAAATTATGATGCCAATATAAATCTGTATGCAGTCTTGATAGCTTCATATTTCAATGTATAATTATTTAACCAATCTCACTGTAAAATTTTAAAAAATTATTTAAAAATTACTTGTTGAGGCCAGGTGTGGTGGCTCACGCCTGTAATCCCAGCACTTTGGGAGGCCGAGGTGGGCGGATCACCTGAGGGTCAGGAGTTCAAAACCAGCCTGACCAACATGGTGAAACCCCATCTCTACTAAAATACAAAAATTAGCCCGGCATGATGGCGGGTGCTGTAATCCCAGCTACTCGGGAGGCTGAGATGGGAGAATCGCTTGAACCCGGGAGGTGGTGGTTGCAGTGAGCTGAGATTGTGCCACTGCACTCCAGCCTGGGCAGCTGAGTGAGACTCTGCCTCAAAACAACAACAACAAAAATTACTTGTTGAAAAGATTGAGCACTTTTTGAAAGTGCTCATAACCCCACGATTGTAGCATAACGAATTTAGGTTTCTTTATGCACATTTTGCCTCATTAAACTCAACATATCCAAAAGCAAATCTACCTCCTTCTATCCCCATCCTCCTCCCTCTCCTGAATTGTCAGTGGAATGAGGCCAGAAACTCTAGGTCTACCCTTTACTCCTTTTCTGTCCCTGCCACTTCCACATGCCAGCCCTAACATTTCTTACCTCTCTAGTCTAACTGGCTTCCTGGCTTCCAAACTAACTTTCTGCAATCCCATTGTAAGCTGCACCAGCACTACCTTTTTTGGTCTTTTAAATTTTAAATTTTCCCCAAGGCCGGGTGTGGTGGCTCACGCCTGTAATACCAGCACTTTGAGAGGCCGAGGTGGGCGGATCACGAGGTCAGGAGATCGAGACCATCCTTGCTGACACGGTGAAACCCCATCTTTTTTTTTTTTTTTTGAGACGGAGTCTCGCTCTGTCCCCCAGGCTGGAGTGCAGCGGCGCGATCTGGGCTCACTGCAAGCTCCGCCTCCCGGGTTCACGCCATTCTCCTGCCTCAGCCTCCCGAGTAGCTGGGACTACAGGCGCCCGCCACTGTGCCCAGCTAATTTTTTGTATTTTTAGTAGAGATGGGGTTTCACCGGCCGGGCGTGGTGGCTCAAGCCTGTAATTCCAGCACTTTGGGAAGCCGAGGCGGGCGGATCACGAGGTCAGGAGATCGAGACCATCCTGGCTAATACGGTGAAACCCCATCTCTACTAAAAATACAAAAAATTAGTCGGGCGTGATGGCGGGCGCCTGTAGTCCCAGCTACTCGGGAGGCTGAGGCAGGAGAATGGCGTGAACCCGGGAGGTGGAGCTTGCAGTGAGCCCAGATAACGCCACTGCACTCCAGCCTGGGCGACGGAGCGAGACTCCGTCTCAAAAAAAAAAAAAAATTTTTCCCCAAACTACTTCAAATACTTGAAATTTATTCTAGTATTTTTGTTCTTATACAGAAACTTTTTGCTGAGAAGTTTCTAGAGAGGGACCTGGCTGTGAGCTGCTAGTAACCAATACTCCTGGTAAGTAAAAGAATAAAGACCTTAGTCTTTGGGGTGATCTTGGTGTGGCAGCACAGCATCTACCACAATACTATCTTATTTCTTGTCCCCACTCCCCACACCAATCACATGCGGTTTGTAGAGCACGGAATTCACTGGGTTTTTTTTTGGTTTTTGGTTTGTTTTTTCCCGCCCCCAGATAAAAAGATCTGCGTTAGAATACCATGCCCTTGTCATCTCGTGGATTTTTTTCAGTCATGTCAAAGATGACCCCTCCTGTAAACCTTTTCTAAACTCCCTGGGCAGAGGCTCTCCTCTGTACATGCTTCTATAACTTCTCATGTTGTTAACACATCTATTTCCTCTACAAGTAGAGACTAGACCTCCTCTAAGGGTCAGAAAATTCAGCATCTACCAGTAACACCAGCATTTAATTCATACTCATCCAGTTATTTTTGACTAAACATTCATGTACTTTTTGTATTTTGAGACAGAGTCTCACTCTGTCACCCACACTGGAGTGCAGTGGTGCAATCTTGGCTCACCGAAACCTCCACCTCCTGGGTTCAAGCGATTCTCCTGCCTCAGCCTCCTGAGTAGCTGGGACTACAGGCATGTGCCACCACGCCCGGCTAATTTTTGTATTTTTGTAGAAATGGGGTTTCACCATGTTGGCCAGACTGGCCTCAAACCCCTGACCTCAGGTGATCCTCCTGCCTTGGCCTCCCGAAGTGCTGGGATTACACGTTTGAGCCACCGCGCCCAGCCCATGTAGTTTTATGTAGTTGTATA
The DNA here is from genome assembly GCF_009828535.3 of Hylobates moloch. NCBI lineage: Eukaryota > Metazoa > Chordata > Mammalia > Primates > Hylobatidae > Hylobates > Hylobates moloch. The sequence continues at coordinate 128,716,213 of NW_026652277.1, read as the reverse complement.
TAATTGCATAGCACTTAAGACCACATTAACTAACCAGCATCTATTCTCCATGTTTTGCATGCTTCATCTCAGTATCTCTTACATCTAAAATGCTAAAGGTGGCTGGGCACGGTGGCTCACATCTGATATCCCAGCACTTTGGGAGTCTGAGGCAGGCAGATCACTTGAGGCCAGGAGCTCGAGACCAGCCAGGCCAACGTGGTGAAACCCCATCTCTACAAATTAACCAGGCATGGTGGCAGGGCCCTGTAATCCCAGCTATTCGGGAGGCTGAGGCAGGGGAATCACTTGAACCTGGGAGATGGAGGCTGCAGTGAGCCAAGATCGCACCACTGCATTCCAGCCTCAGTGACAGAGTGAGTCTGTCTTTAAATAAATAAATAAAATAAAATGCTAAAGGTGAGGCTGAAGTCAACAGAACCAGGCTACCAAAGATGAGGAATTCTTAAACGGTAAATAAAATAGGAGATGAAATAATTGAATTCCGAAGCTTTAAGTAGATTAAAAGATTTAGCTGAGAGATAACAGTGACTGAAACAACAAACTCTAGCCTGCCAGAGTTTGAATCTGGGCTCTATCATTTCTAGTCTCTCTAACATTGGGCAGTTACTTTTATTTTTTAAGATGGAGTCTCCCTCTGTTGCCCAGGCTGGAGTGCAGTGGCATGATCTCGGCTAACTGCAACCTCCGCCTCCCGGGTCCAAGCGATCCTCCTGCCTCAGCCTCTTGAGTAGCTGGGACTATAGGCCTGTGCCACCACACCTGGCTAAATTTTGTATTTTTAGTAGAGATGGGGTTTCACCATGTTGGCCAGGCTGATCTTGAACTCCTGACCTCATGATCTGCCCACCTCGGCCTCCCAAAGCGCTGGGATTATAGGCGTGAGCCACCACACCTGGCCACAAAGTTACTTTAAACCAGAGAACTACCCAGGTGCCTTTACGCTTTCTTTTTTTTTTTTTAAGTGAAAGCAAGTTTATTAAGAAAGTAAACCAATAAAAGAATGGCTACTCCATACACTTCCCTTCTTGTCTCCAATGGTAGAGGGCCTGTTTCAGTCATCAGGTTCCACTACCTAACTCCTTTCATTCTGAGGACAGAAACAGTATCTAAAAAAGCATACAAACCATGATCATCTCAATGGAGGGGAAAAAAGGGAGGTAGGGATGTGATATCTTCCATTCCTAAGAACCCAGCAAACTAGAAGGGACTATCTCAATCTAATAAAAGGCATTGATCTAGACATCTACATAAAACCAGTAGAGGCCAGCTGAGGTGGCTCACTCCTGTAATCCCAGCATCTTGGGAGGCTAAGGCTTGAGCCCAGGAGGTGGGGACCAGCCTGGGCAATATGGCAAAACCCTGTCTCTACTAAAACACAAAAATTAGCCAGATGTGGTGGTGTGCGCCTATAGTCCCAGCTACTCGGGATGGTTAGATGATATCACTTGAACTGGAGAGGTCGAGGCTGCAGTGAGCCGTGATTGCACCACTGCACTTGAGCCTGGGTGACACAGCAAGACCGTCTCCACAAAGCAAAACAAAAACACCTACTAGCAAACACTCTTGATGGAATATTCAATGCTTTCTTCCTAAAACTGGGAACAGGGCAAGGAGGTAAGCCCTTAATACAGGAACAGCACATGAAACCAAGCAAGTAAGGTACAAGTGCAAGGGAGGGAGCAAGTGCAAGGATGTACTCCCACTCAGATGCCCACTCTACGCTTCCACTGCCCTGACGGTGCCTCCTTACATTTTATTACATACCTCACTTTAGTCACAATCTGCTCTTACCTCTTCTCACCATGGAAGTCCTAACCAGTGGAATAAGGGAGGAACCAACCAACCACCCACTATTGGCAAAGTCTCATAATGTAAGTCAACATTTTTAAAGTTGCCTTTCTGTAAACTAGTACCAGTTGGAAAAAGAAACCAATTCCATTTAGACTAGCAACCAGAAACCAAAAATGCTCAGGAATTAACAAACTAGCTGGGCACAGGGGCTGATGCTTGTAATCCCAGCACTTTGGGAGGCCGAGTTGGGTGGATCACCTGAGGTCAGTTCAAGACCAGCCTGGCCAACATGGTGAAGCCTTGTCTCTACTAAAAATAAAAAAATTTAGCCGGGCATGGCGGCAGACGCCTGTAATCCCAGCTATTCAGGTAGCTGAGGCAGGAGAATCGCTTGAACCCGGGAGTTGGAGGTTGCAGTGAGCCGAGATTGTGCCTTTGCGCTCCAGCCTGGGCCACAAGAGCAAAACTGTATATAAAAAACAAAACAAAACAAAACAATTCAACTTAATTATAATAATCCCATCAGGCTTTTAAAAAAATTGAAACTGACAGGCTTATTGTCGTATTTATATCACATCTAAAGGACAAATTAATCTACAAACGGAACACAAGTAGACCACTTGACTTCAGGACTTTAAAGCTCAGCAATCAGTATTATATGGGCACATGGACAGATAAAAGTGGATCAATGAAAGAGAAAACACTCCAGAAGGCCAGGTGCCTTCTGGACACATCCAAAGTGGCTCTCGCCTGTAATCCCAGCACTTTGAGAAGCTGAGGCAGGCGGATCACATGAGGCCAAAAGTTCAAGACCAGCCTGGCCATCATGGCCAAACTCTGTCTCTAATAAAAATACAAAAATTAGCCGGGGGTGGTGGCGTACGCCCGTAGCCCCAGCTACCTGGGAGGCTGAGGCAGAAGGATTGCTTGAACCTGGGAGGCGGAGGTTGCAGTGAGCCAAGATCGCATCACTGCACTCCAGGCTGGGCAACAGAGCAAGATTCTGTCTCCAAAAAAAAAAAAAGTGTGGGGGGGAGGGGGGGAATACACTCCAGAAATAGATGGAGAAAAGAATCTTTCCCACAGTGTTAGAATAACTTGATGGGGGGAGAAAAATGAACCTCAAGCCCTACCCTACATCACTACAAAAACTTACTTGAGATTGATAATAGACCTAAACATAAAAGCTTAAACATTTCATGAGAAAACAATACCACCATAACAATCTGGAGGTAGGCAGATTTATTTAGAAAAAGTCCATTTAAAAATTGAAATTAAGACTCCAGTGGAAACTTCTGCTCAAAACACTATATAAAAAAAATCAAGAGTCAAGACACACAATGGGGAAAATATTTGCAAAATAACTGACAAGGAATTTTATTCAAAATACATACAGTTCCTATAACCTGGTAATAAAAACGAATCTAATTTAAAAATACACACTCAAAGACATATTAATGGCCAATAAACACATGAGAACATGTTCATTAGTCAGAGAAATGCAGACTGAAACCACAAGATACCACTACATGCCCAGAAGTCACAATATTTGTGTGCAAATGTTCATAGCAGCTTTACTCACACTTGCCAAAAACTAGAAACCAATAAAATGTTCACTAACAGGAAAACAGATTAACAAATTATAGTATATTCATACAATCGAGTCCTACTCAGCAATAAGGACTGTTGAACCTCAACAATGTTTATGCTGAAAGAATTACAAAGTTCCAGGGAAGGAAATAAAAATGAACCCCAGTCTATGATGAAAACATTTGAGCTTGGTGGTGGTGGGAGATTGCTTAATTGCCTGGGTAGAGTAAGTGAGCTCCTTTTGTCCTGGTCAGGTGTGGGCGAAGGAGAACCACTTACCAAAATTATAGCTTAGATGTGTACATATATATATATTTTTGAGATGAAGTCTCACTCTGACACCTAAGCTGGAGTGCAGTGGCAATCTCGACTCACTGCAACCTCAGCCTCCCAGGTTCAAGTGATTCTTCTGCCTCAGCCTTCTGAGTAGCTGGGACTACACGCATGCGCCACCACTCCCGGCTAATTTTTTGTATTTTTGGCACAGACAGGGTTTCACCATGTTGGCCAGGCTGGTCTTGAACTCCTGACCTCAGGTAATCCACCCACCTCGGCCTTCCAAAGTGCTGGGATCACAGGCGTGAGCTACTGTGCCCAGCTGGATTTGTGTATTTCAATTTAAATAAATTTTATCTAAAAAGAGTATGTAGTTAGCAGACAGATATGCCTAACTAGAATGGTGGTGTTGAAACTTGTATATAAAGGTTTAGTTTACCATTTTGTTTACTTTGTATGTTTGAAAATTCTCCATATTAAAACTGGGCGCAGTGACTCATGCCTGTAATCCCTGCACTGTGGGAGGCCGAGGTGGGCAGATCATCTGAGGTCAGGAGTTCCAGACCAGCCTGGCCAACATGATGAAACCCCATCTCTACTAAAGTTACAAAAAATTGGCCGGGTGTGGTGGTGCGTGCGTTATCCCAGCTACTTAGGAGGCTGAGGCAGGAGAATCACTTGAATCTGGGAGGTGGAGGTTACAGTGAGCCAAGATGGCGCCACTGCACTCCAGCCTGGTGACACAGTGAGACTCTGTCTCAAAACACACACAGAGACACACACACACACCCCTCCATATTAAGATGTTTACAAATCTAAAATCTATTGTCTGGGCCCCTAGGCCATATATCTAACAATTTATCAGACATCCCTTGACAAGTCTGTTTGATGGTTTTCTTACCATCTTGAAGTCACATACCTCTAGCTTTGTTTCGAATTTCACCATAGGGTTCTGTTGAGAATCCAGGAAAACGGTGGCTATTGCACGATTTTTGTTTTTGAGACAGGGTTTCACTTTTGCTCGGGACAGAGTACAGTGGTGCATTCACAGCTCATTACAGCCTCAACTTCCTTTTATTTATTGTAGAGACAGGGTCTCGCTATGTTGCTCAGGCTGGCCTCAAACTCCTGGGCTCAAGCAATCCTCCCACCTCAGCCTCCCAAACTTTTGGGATTACAGGTGTGAGCCATGGCACCCAGCCCAAAGTTCAGTTTTGGAGTTAAGAATTTGGACACTTGACCAGGTGCAGTGGCTCATGCCTGTAATTCCAACACGCTGGGAGGCAAAGGTGGGCATATTGCTTGAGAACAAGAGTTCAAGACCAGCCTGGCCAACATGGTGAAACTTTGTCTCTACTAAAAATACAAAAATTTGCCGGGTGTGGTGGCGCATCCCTGTAGTCCCAGTTACTTGAGTGACTGAGGCACGAGTATCACTTGAACCTGGGAGGTGGAGGTTGCAGTGAGCCGAGATCATGCCACTGCACTCCAGCCTGGGTGACAGAACAAAAATGTCTTAAAAAGAAAAAAAAAATTTTTTTTGGACACTTGCCATCATTCAAGGCACTAGCACAGAGGCCTGTGGAGGGCCCTAAGGGAAGAAAATCAGAAAATTCAAACAAACTAGTGGAAATATTTTAGGAAATCACAGGACAGTCTCTGAAAGCAGGAAAGGATGGAATCCAAATTAGCAGCACCTCTTCCATTATGACAAGAGGAAGGGCAGAGGATGAAATTGCAAAGCCTGAAGCCCGGAACCCAAAAAATCCATCACAATTGTCTATCCAGGAGAATAAAATAATACCACATTACCACTTGTGTCTATGATGGAAACTTGGTGACTGCTTACTAATGAACCCCCAAATTCACTCACCTGTTTTTGGCAAACGAATCTTGTGAATTACATATTGCACAGATATGTAATATTTTGCTTTTCTAGGAACACCATCTGTTTTTAATGAAAATTGAGGAAATATTTTCTAACTGAAGCATATTCTGAGAAAGATCAGAATATATATTTTCTTAAGATTTTCAGCTTATTACATATTTGACTGTAGAACTAAAATGCTGCCAAATAAAGAAAATGACAAAGCCAAGTGTGATGGCAGAAGCCTGCATTCCCAGCTACTTGGGAAGCTGCAGCAGGACTGCTTGAGCCTAGGAGTTCAAAGAAGCAGTATGCTATGATCGCACCTGTGAACAGCCACTGCACTCCAGCCTGGACAACAGAACAAGGCCCCAAGTTAAAAAAATAAAGAAAATGATCAAGGTTATAAATTTTTTTCTACTTAATAGAAATAACCATGAATGAAATAAGGAAACTTATAGTTTGATCATCCTCAACCAATGTTTTAAGAGTCTAGTCAATAATAAAGCTTGGGACCTAACACTTTTAAACTTCTCTCTAACTCCAAACTCATAAATACACATTGCTGTATTGATTTTAAACTTCAGATATATAGTATTTGGTCAAGTAGGCTACTTGAAAAAACAGGGCAACAGAAAAGTTTCTGAATGTCACTAGACAATTAAACTTTTATTGAAGCGTAAATTGTGGTACAGAAATACATTTCAACTGATTTAAGTCCGACACCAGTGAAAGGAGAAATTATGGCACCAAAACTTTCCCTCTTCTATCATACCATGATTTAGATTATGATTCAATCTACATTTCTCTTTTCTAGGCTTTGTCCCATAAAAATTTGTGCAGTTTTTCAACATTAGAATTCTTAATTCCATCAGAAAAAAAAAAAAAAAAAAAAAACAGACCTCAAGTCAACAAATCTATTGGGATATTGTTTACGAACAAAGTCCACCTTACGCATTGGTCCTCAAAACAGAGCTCCTCAAAATATTAGGTGCTGTGCTCATTACAGAATCGAACTGATCACACTGATTGAAAACTTCCTCAATGAAATTTTCAATCAACAACATGCTTCAAATAAAAGTCAAACAGTGTTCCAACCACTTGATTTCAAACCAAGTAGATTTTAGGTTTAGAAACACTAAAAAAAGGTGTTTCATTTATAAATACGGAAGGAACAAAAACATCACTGCATCAATCCAGAAATTATCAAAATATTTAGAGGACAAGAAATATAAAATTTAGTCAACTTTGCTGTTTTCTCAGTTCCTTAAAATCCCAGAGTATCTGCAAATATAGCTAAAAGGTACCAACTCTTGAAAGCCTACATTACTAGTCATTTCCCATTGAGTATTTTGGAATTTTGTTATTCTACTTATTTATTCATGTTCTACTTATTCACGTATTCTGCTTTATGATGTTTATCTGAATAATCTGGACAAATTCTCATTCTGGACAGTCATTCATTTCATCCTATGAATGCCATGGTGAGGGAAACACCGTAGTTAAGAGGAACAGATGAAGTCAGAACACTCACATGCATCACAGTCACAGAACTTTAAGTCACAAGATGGAAAAGACATTGATTCTGCTTTGGATCAAAGTTTATAGAACACTACTTAATGGAAACTAGTGGAAATGGCAGCTAAAGGAAAAGTTAAGGTGAATGATCCAAACTGACTTGATTTACTGAATCCAGAACAAAATTATGCTAATTCTCTCTGGTAATTAAGTAAAAAAAAAAAAAAAAAAAAAGATTTTATACTACTACTAAGTTAGTAAAGGCGTGCTACTCATTAGACGCTAATCTCATTTACTGAGGAACACAGAATTTTATGTTTTCCACAGTTCAGCCAGTACACCCTAATCTCAATCTACAACTCTGGGTCTTCCCTGCTAATCAACTATTTTCCAAAAGAGCACATTACAATAAAAGAGAGGCTAAATTCCCATGCCCTTTAAAGAATATTAAGCTCAGGGACCATCTCCCCCATTCCCCATCTGGGGTACAGAATTAGTATATAAACCCACAGTGTTAACAGTGTATTGCTTTATTTGGGGTCTTGGGGGAGACACCAGGGAGAGGGAAGAAATCAAAGGACTACAAATGCAGGGTCCAATAATGTTAAAATAGCAAATATGCAAAATGAGTAACTGGAATCATTTTCTTAAGGACTCAACTCATGGAAGAAAAACTTTAATTGCTGTTTCCAAAAACATCAGTATGAAGTAGAAATTGGTTTCAATAACATTAGTAAAGAATATGTTCTAGAAAGTGGAGGTAACTGGTAAAATTCTGGCAGCAATTTAATAGAACAGTCCTAGAGGGTTAGGCTGAGGCCAACACCTAATGAGGACGAAAGCCTTGTCTGTGGGGAATTTTGGATGATACTTGGAGAAAGATTACACTGTGCATAAACCAAATTGAGTTGCTTTCACAAGTGTTGTAAAGTTTCATATAGTAAAAGGTTTTTTCTACATGCACTTCAACTTCACAGCAAGAGTGGCAGAGAATACCTAAACACAGAAGAGAGCATTCATGCAAGATATCTAATTCCTTGATATAATAATGCATACAATTCAAAATGATTACACTATCATTACATCTAGGGCTTTCTGCAACTACACAGTGGTGGTTATGGAAAGCACTGCCCCCAGCATCGACATCTAGAAAGCATCCACCACCTTCTACATGTGTTCTCTTTTTGCGTTTTTTCTTCATTTTTCTTAATCAACTCTGCTGTTGTTGCTGCTTCTTAGCAAAACTGGTAAAAACAAAATTGTAATCATTGAACATAGCACTCTGGCAATCAAGACGCTTAAAACCTTCAATCTTCTGGGGCGAAGCAAGCACTGTGCGACATTTAGAACTCTGGGGGAAAAAATTAAATAACCATTAATGTTTGCAATCCAGAAGTATTTTCATCCAAAACAGTTAAGTGACAGACTTTTATCTTAATGAAACTAAGACATCTGAGTTATTTTAGCTGCCTTATGTGCTGGAGGGACCAGGACATCTTATGGTTCCTCCCACCAGGCCTGTCAATAGCAAGGCAGGAGGAACCCATCAATTTGGCTAGATAGAAAACAAGGACTGACAGAGGTCTAATGAAACAAAGCTTCTCAGCTACCAGTAACCTCAAACAGTATTACTTCTGGATATCTGAGTGGCTGGTATATGTGCTATCTTAGAATACATCTTAGGCCTCACTGTCTCATTTCCTTTAAGATTTTAAAAATCAAATAACCTGATTAATAATAAAATATAAAATTACCTGATTAACAAACAAGGTGGTCACAAATTTTCCTGGCTTGAAGACTTCTACAACTTTCCTGATCAGGTCATCATAGGAGGTCTGACTTAAGTTTGTTTCAAAGCTAACATAAGAAAATTCTGGTTCTGGAGTGATGTGAATAGTCCAATAAGTTCCCTGAGAGAAACAGTTCACAGTGTTAAGAATGGAAAGACTATTACACATTTAAATAATTATTGCAGCAATATATAACTACTCACATCCGATTTCATTCCATTCATCGAATACCCACAAGGATTGAACATTGTGGCATCAATGACAGAACCTGGTATCAGGTCACGAATTCCACTCTCCTGGGGGGAAAAAAGACCGAGTTTAACAAAGGTTTGACAAATAAACTTCAAATGAGTCCAAAATTTAGTCCCAGGGTGGGAGGAGGGAGAGGATCAGGAAAAGTAACTAATGGGTACTAGGCTTAACACTTGGGTGACGAAATACTCTGTACGACAAACCCCCATGACACAAGTTTACCTATGTAACAAACTTGCACTTGTTACCCTGAACTTAAAAGTTAAAGAATGAAAAATAAAATTTAGTCCCCATGCAGAAGAATCCAGCAACAATTATTACTAAAAATGCTTACACGAGTGACATCCTTTGCAGTAACACCATCTTTCATGTAGAACTGGTCCATAACTGCTGGGTCAAGCTCACTCATCAGAATTTCCAAGGTTTGATCCGGCTGACTGATTACCCGACTCTCTGGGAAATCCAGAGTATATAAGTACCTAAATAAAAGTTAAAAATAGTTCCTAAAAATGACAATTGGCAGTTTAAATCTTACATAGGACAACAAAAATCCACAAAATTCCATTAAACATACCAACAGTCAGAATTCATACGTCCCATACAATATGCTGCTCCATCTGTTGAGGGAAGAGAATGCAAAATAAATATAACACATCCATTTAATAGGATGGTTTGTTACTACCCTTCCACAATAAGCAGAATGATACTATTTGCCACTTATTAGAAATGTCATCCATCAGTGGACCGGGCATAGTAGCTCATGCCTATAATCCCACCTCTTTTGGGGGAGGCAGAGGTGGGCAAATCACTTGAGGTCAGGAGTTCGAGACCAGCCTGGCCAACATGATGAAACCCCGTCGCTACTAAAAATACAAAAATTAGCTAGGCATGATCCCAGCTACTTGGGAGGCCAAGGCAGGAGAACTGCTTGAACCCAGGAGGCGGAGGTTGCAGTGAGCCAAGATCGTGCCACTCCACTCCAGCCTGGGTGACAGAGCGAGACACCATCTCAAGAAAAAAGAAATGTCATCAGTGAAAAGAATGAAAACAGTAGGTGAATTCCCAGATAAGCAGGATCGACTGACTTGGTGGGTATTTGCACTAAACACCCAACACTCTGATTAGCTTGGTTTGGTTTCATATTAGTAGATGTGCTAAGTTCGATTTTCATGCTTATGAGCAACTTTGTGCAAAGTTACTAAATTATCTTAGGTTTTCAGCCTTACCTAGGAAGTAAGGATGTTATCAGATAACCTTTAGTTCCCTGACCTCTACAAATAAAAGCTTAGTAAAAGGATGAAAGAAACCCTTACCAATTTCATTCAAGAAACACTAATTTACACTGTGCAATTTTAAAAAGCCAGGTCAATTATTATATAAAATGCTGGAGCAGAACACTAGGCATTTTTCTGAAGGGAATCATATCCTTCTTCATATTGTCAAAGGACATTATGATCTATATGTTAAGAACCACTGAGGCTGGAGGACTACTAGAGGGCAGGAGTTCAAGACCAGCCTGGGCAACACAGCGAGACTCCGTCTCTACTAAAAATAAAATAAAAATTAGCTGGGTGCTTGAACTCAAAAGTTTGACAATGCAGTGAGCTATAGATGCCACTGCTCTACAGCCTGGGAGACAAAGTGAAAGCTTGTCTCAAACAAAAACGCAAAAAGAACCACTGAGTGAGACACAAAGTAGAGTGACTGGGCAGATGAAGATGAACTCTCTCTATGCTATATGAAAAACCAGAGGAGGCAGGTGATCAATTCTACATTTTGAAATGCCATCATTTAAACAGCATTGATTTATGATACACAATTATTTTTACAAGTACATGTGTGTAATACATAATTTGCAATAAGCTATCAATCTTAACTAAAAATATTTTATCTGATATTTTAATGCTCTTTATAAATTCTGCATATTTTGAATTACAGGCTATATAAAGATCACTACTGTACTCCTAAAACATCCAAGTCAAAGTAAATATGAACCAGGTGCAGTAACTCACACTTGTAATCCTAGCACTTTGGGAGGCCAAGGCAGGTGGATCCCTTGAGCCCAGGCATTCAAGACCGGCCTGGGCAATATGGCAAAACCTCGTCTTTACTAAAAATTAAAAAAAAAAATTAGCCAGGTGGGGTGGTGCGCATCTGTAGCCCCAGCTACTTGGGAGGCTGAGGCGGGAGGATCACTTGAACCTGGGATGTTGAGGCTGCAGTGAGCTGTGATCACACCACTGCACCAGCATGGGTGACAGAAGGAGACCCCTGTCTAAAACAAACCAAAAAACCCACAAGGAAAGCAAATATTAGTGTGTAGAATGCTATATCTGCATACGTATGCTCTCATATAGAAAGATCTCTGAGAGGTTGCACTTTCTATCTTTAAGAAGACAACAGTTTTATATTTTATTTAAACTTACTTGGGAAAATTGCATTAAGAAACTCTATTTCTTCCTGGAAATTCCGGTGTGGGTACCCTTGGTGAGAAGGCTTCATGAAATTCTTACGAGAATAAAAGAAGCTCTTTATTAAAAAAGAAAAAAAGATAACTTTTAGATGTAGAATTCTATCACTTTTCAAAGCTAATCAACTATTTTCCACCTATCAAAACTCGGCAAAATCAAAACTCAAATATTTTAGCTGGGCATGGTAGCATATGCCTGTAGTCTCGCTATTAGGAGGCAGGAGGATCACTTGGCCCAGGAGTCCAGCCTGGGCAACATCCTGAAGCCCCATCTCTCTCTCTCTCTCTTTTTTTTTTTAAAAAGCCCAGTCTAGTGATGATGGGTCATAACAACTATTAACACCAAGTATATTCCTTTCTAGAACTGTAGTTTCTAAACTGAGCTTATTAATAGTCATATAAGCAAAAATTTGGGGAGAATAACATTAGTTTTAAGCATCGGTTAAGCACACATTGCTTTAGATTTCTTACAAGGATCAATTCATAACAACAAAAACTGTATTGAGTACTAATGACAATCCATCCTTTCCTTATGAAGTTAAAGATTAAAATTCAGGCCGGGTGCAGTGGCTCACGCCTGCAATCCCAGCACTTTAGGAGGCTGAGGCGGGTGGATCACCTGAGGTCAGGAGTAAAGAGACCAGCCTGGCCAACATAGTGAAACACTGTCTCTACTAAAAATACAAAAAAATTAGCCAGGCGTGGTGGTGGGCACCTGTAATCCCAGCTACTTGGGAGGCTGAGGCAGGAGAATCGCTTGAACCTGGGAGGCGCAGATTGCAGTGAGCTGAGATTGTGCTATTGCATTCCAGCCTGGGAAACAAGAGCGAAACTCCATCTCAAAAAAAAAAAAAAAATAAATAAATAAAATGTAACAACTGCTAATCAGAAAATTATACCCTAGGTAAAAACACCTTAGTTCTTGAAAAGTATGAGAATTTAACTCAATACTGACTGTTGCTCTTCAACCTGACTCTTCATTATAAAGACTGGACAATTTCGGTAATGACATTTTTCTTGCTTTTCCTTCTTTTCTTACCATTTCTCTATTATTGTAAGTAACCATGTTAAGAAATTAACTACTGGAAGTGTCTGGCTTCTTCATTTCTTTCTCCCATTTGAATTTCATCCTAACTCATTCTCTGCTTCCTTCATATTTTCTGCTGTTCTTGAGAATCAGATCTCTTCCTAAGGTATGAATACCTTAGCACGTGTTTGCAAGCATCGTAACAAAGGCAGTAAGTATATAAATTTATTTACTTTGCATATTACAGGATAAGAACCCTAACATTTATGCCTGAAAAAATATTTAAATGTTTGCTTACTTACTTGAATTGAGTCAAACCCACTGTAATCCCTAGCAAGCTTCAACAGGGGAACCAGTGCTTTCAGCAAGAGGGTGGTACCACATGTCTTCAAAATGAAACGTCTCTTGGAGACAAACATGCTACTCTCACTGCAGTTGAAAAAAGTCACAATATTATAACAATACTAATGTACTACTGAGGGTGCAATCAACCAATTTAATTATCATTTACAATTTTGGCTAGTACTTTTAAATATTAGGATCTCAAGGAAGCAAGTAACACATTATTCTTTTCTTTTTCTAGTATACAAAACATCCCCAGGGCTTGGCACATGGTAAGCATTTTGATAAACATTCGCATATTCATAATATAAGCTTAGTTTAAAAAAAAAAAAAGAGAGAGAGGCCAGGCACGGTGGCTCATGCCTGTAATCCCAGCACTTTAGAAGGCCGAGGTGGATCACCAGGTCAGGAGTTCAAGACCAGCCTGGCCAAGATGATGAAACTCCGTCTCTCCTAAAAATACAAAAATTAGCCGGGCACAGTGGCAGGCGCCTGTAATACCAGCTACTTGGGAGGCTGAGGCAAGAAAATCGCTTGAACCTGGGTGGCAGAGGTTGCAGTGAGACAAGACTGCACCAGTGCACTCCAGCCTGGACAGACTGAGACTCCGCCTCAGGAAAAAAAAAAAAAAAAGGTTGGGGGGCTGTTTAGTCCAGTATCCCCCTGCAAGGCCCATCACAATATATACTATAAGCATTCGAAGTATTTATTGAATAAATTAACTCTGCAACTACAAAAAAGGTGATGAGCTTTTATATACCAATTAGACAACTGTATTTGTATAGAGAAGCTAACTTTCCCTTTGCCTGAACTTCTGATTAAGAGGTCCTTCTTTATCAATTGGGAGGAAAAGAAGGAAACCACCTTGAACTGTCCGGTGAGGCTTCAAAACCTATGTCCTAGAAACATTCACATTACCCTAAACGTTTCCTTTTATACCATATTTTTAAGAATAATGTAAAAAAAAAAGGCTGGGCGCAGTGGCTCACGTGCATAATCCCAACAATTTGGGAGGCTGAAGCGGATGGATCACCTGAGGTCAGGAGCTCAAGAACAGCCTGGCCAACATGGTGAAACCCCGTCTCTACCAAAAATACAAAAATTAGCCGGGCATGATGGAGGATGCCTGTAATCCCAGCTACTCAGGAGGCTTAGGTGGGAGAATTGCTTGAACCAGGGAGGCGGAGGTTGCAGTGAGCTGAGATCGCGCCACTGCACTCCAGCCTGGGTGACTGAGTGAAACTCCGTCTCAAAAAACAAAACAAAACAAAACAAAACAAAACAAAACAAAACAAACCCCAGAATTGCAACTGAGAGGAACTTAACTGTTTCACATTATGATTAGGACTGAAATTAGCTACCTAACACTTGTTTTACAGGACTTACCTGAGTACATAAGCTTCCTGCTTGTCAGTTTTTGTCACACTTATGATTGAACATTGCACATCCTTCAAAAGTATGTCCCACTCAGATCTATCATTTAACAAAAAAATTACGATTAATCCACAATAGTACCCACCTGCTCATAAAAATTACAAAGCTCACACTTTTTCTTATGAAGACCACATTTTTAATTAATATTGTACACCAACTTTTAGTTTCTTTCAAAATAATCTGTATTAACATATCCAGATAAATGATAGGTATATTATGCTATATATGAAACAAAAATTGGTCATTATACTATGTATTTACAAATTACTAAAAGAAAAATAGGCAAAAAAATGTTCAAAGGTCCAAAAACCAAGGTAAACCATTAACTAATCAATGATTATAGAAATGCAATGGGATACTTTGTCTATAACGTGCAGATTTTAAACTTAAGAAACACTTAAAAAAAAAGAAGAGCATAATTTTACCAATCTAATTGGCATAGAAATTTGAAAGCCTGTCTGTCTGGACAGAGTGAGTGATGTTACTCTTATAGCACTCACAAAAAACTGGAATGACTTTGCCAATTACAAGCATACCTAGAAGATTTTGGGAATACTACGCAGCTCTCCAAATGCAATGAGAAAGCCCATTTAACAGGAAATGTGCAGTACAAGCAACCATAGCAATGAAGGTCATATGGACATGAACAAACTAGTCTTAATTTGCCTGAGAATAGAATTAGGAAAGTGTTCATTCTTTCACTAGTGTGCCCATTATAAAAAGACAATGTAATTCCATGGAACAGCTTAACATGACAGATATTATTATTTTTTGAGACAGGGTCTCACTCTGTCGCCCAGGTTGGAGTACAGTGGTGCAATCACAGCTCACTTTGGCCTTGACCTCCCAGGCTCAAGCAATTCTCTTGCCTCCGTCTCTCAGGTAACTAGAACCACAGGCATGTGCCACCATGCCCAGCTGTTTGCCAGAAATATTTCTTAGGCCGGGTGTGGTGGCTCACGCCTGTAATCCCAGCACTTTGGGAGGCCAAGGCGGGTGGATCACTTGAGGTCAGGAGTTTGAGACCAGCCTGGCCAACATGGTGAAACCATGTTTCTACTAAAAATACAAAAATTAACCAGGCGTGGTGGCGGGTGCTTATAATCTCAGCTACTCAGGAGGCTGAGGCAGGAGAATCGCCTGTAATCCTAGCACTTTGGGACTGGGATGGCTTAAGCTCAGGAGTTTGAGACCAGGCTGGGCGACAGAGCAATACCCTAGTCTTTAAAAAAAGAAGAAAAAATTTTAAGCCCTATGATATCTGACAAGGCCATTGCTCTATACTCACAAAAATGGCAAATCTTTTTTTTTTTTTGAGACTGAGTCTTGCTCTGTCACCCAGGCTGGAGTCCACTGGCATGATCTCTGCTCACTGCAACCTCCACCTCCCAAGCAGCTGGGATTACAGGCACGTGCCACCACGCCTGGCTAATTTTTGTATTTTTAGTGGCGACAGGGTTTCACCATGTTGGCCAGGCTGGTCTCGTACTACTGACCTCAGATGATCCGCCTGCCTCGGGCTCCCAAAGTGCTGGGATTACAGGTGTGAGCCACCGTGCCCAGCTGGCAAATCATTTGTTAACCAGATAAGACCTTTTGAGCGAAATCCAACAGCAAAATGTTTTATTTGTTTGTATTAAAAAGGAAGCACAACACCAAACATGCCTGGTAGAATTTTGTGCTTGTCTCACCATTTTGCTATAAGAAACTGTTACTGACCCATCTGCGTACCAATACCCATGCAAAAATCTTTAATGTGTTAGGCTTGCTAATGATTACAGAGCTCAGTTCCTGTATTTGACTATAACATGACTAAGCAACTTTTTAAAAAGAGCTATTAAAAAGTTTTAAGGTTCTTTAAAAAGGGTGCTAACAATTTGTTCATATATGGAAAGAATACATATGCAGGACATATACTGTGATAACCCTTGAAATTACCCCTGGCTTGTGTGGTGGCACACGCCTATAATCCCAGCTACTCAGGAGGCTGAGGCAGAAGAATCACTTGAACCCTGAAGGTGGAGGTTGCAGTGAGCTGAGGATCTCGCCACTGCATACCAGCCTGGGCAACAGAGGGAGACTCTGTCTCAAAAACAAACAAACAAACAAACAAAAAAAACTTGGCCAGGCACAGTGGCTCACACCTGTACCACTTTGGGCAGCCGAGGTGCATGGATCACCTGAGGTCAGGAGTTTGAGACCAGCCTGGCCAACATGGTGAAACTCCATCTCTACTAAAAATACAAAAATTAGCTGGGTGTAGTGGTGGGCGCCTGTAATCCCAGCTACTCTGGAGGCTGAGGCAGGAGACTGAACATGGGAGATGGAGGGTGCAGTGTGCCGAGATCACACCACTGCATTCCAGCCTGGGCAACAAAAGTGAAACTCCATCTCAAAAAAATAAACTTTACTCGTGGGAATGAAATCCTGCTTCACTTGACTAAGATGAATTTACAAAATCCTTTTAAAAATTATCTATTAAGACTCCCATTCCTGAATATGAAGGTAAATAAAAATACCCACTATGATTTAAGTATTACAAGCATTAAAATTTCAGATATTTTAAGAACTTATCTAATTCAGGACCATCAATAATGCTACCTGCTTAAGTCATCACCTACTGACTTCCCACTATAACTTATTCTTGCACATATTCTTTTTTACCCACTGGACGCACTAACAAATCCCACCCTCCCTTTCTCAGTTATATTCACCATTTCTATTAAGACTTTTAATGGCTGAACTAAACAGTATAATAGTCTTTTCCTTTCTTATTTTTGTTTTCTCTTTTTTTAAAGGCTGTCGTGGCCAGGCACTGTGGTTCAGAGAGGCCAAGAAGGAAGGATCACGAGGCCAGAAGTTCAAGACCAGCCTGGGCAACATAGCAATAGCCAGTCTCTTAAAAAGAAAAAAGGCAGCTGGGAGTGGTGGTGCATGCCTGCAGTCCCAGCTACTCGGTAGGTAGGCTGATGTGGTAAGTTTGCTTGAGCCCAGGAGGTGGAGGGTGCAGTGAACCATGATCACACCACTACACTCCAGCCAGGGTAACAGAGCAAGACCCTCTCTTAAAACAAAAAGTATTCACCCTTACAACTTGTAGCACAGATACTTTAAAGTCTTGGTCCATGTCACCTTGAAGTTGGTGTCTGCTGTCTTTTCCTTTGAGATGTTAAGATTTTCCTGGTTTTGGGTATGTTGACTAATTTAGGATGGCATCCTGGATATTTTGACATGTTACATCATTCTAGGTCTTGATTTTTAAAAACTTTCAGCAGACAATCTCGTTTGGTTCAGGCTTCAAGTTTTTACTCAACGTTTGTAGGTTGTGTTATGGTTCCAATGTTAGGTTCGTTATGAACTCCTTTGCTATGCTATTTGCATCTGCCCCACTTATTTGCCACCCAATGGCCAGGCTGGCCCTGGAGAGGCAGTCTATTGTGTATTCTAGTTTTCAAAGCCTCTGATGTGCTGTTTAGGGTCAGATCCATGCAAAATGGCTAAGGAATGTTCATATAAAACTTTATAGGTTTACTTTCTTCAACTCTCCATAATCTCTCTGACAATGCCTGACTCACATACGGGATAGGGGACGGACTCTTCTTCATCCACTATCTATAAAAACAGGGCTTTGGCCGGGCGCAGTGACTAATGCCTGTAATCCCAGCACTCTCGGAGGCGGGAGGATCACGAGGTCAGGAGATCAAGACCATCCTGGCTAACAAGGTGAAACCCCATCTCTACTAAAAATACAAAAAAAAATTACGGCCGGGCGCGGTGGCTCACGCTTGTAATCCCAGCACTTTGGGAGGCCGAGGCGGGCGGATCACGAGGTCAGGAGATCGAGACCACGGTGAAACCCCGTCTCTACTAAAAATACAAAAAAAAAATTAGCCGGGCGTGGTGGCGGGCGCCTGTAGTCCCAGCTACTCGGAGAGGCTGAGGCAGGAGAATGGCGTGAACCCGGGAGGCGGAGCTTGCAGTGAGCAGAGATCGCGCCACTGCACTCCAGCCTGGGTGATAGAGCGAGACTCCGTCTCAAAAAAAAAAAAAAAAAAAAAAAAAAAATTAGCCAGGCGTGGTGGCGGGCACCTGTAGTCCCAGCTACTCAGGAGGCTGAGGTGGGAGAATGGCATGAACCCAGGAGGCAGAGCTTGCAGTGAGCTGAGATCATGCCACTGCACTCCAGCCCCGGCTACAGAGCAAGACTCCCTCTCAAAAACAAACAACAAACAAAAAACAATTCCCTTCTCTCGTTTTAGACATCTGTCTAACTACCACAGCTGCTAAAGGCCTACAAGGGGATTGGGGCAGAATAGAACAAAACAAAAGCAAAAAAGAGATTTCCTCCACTCTGATTCAAAGGGGCCTCTCTTTCTTTCTTTGCAGACCAGAACTAGACAGCCTTTCTTGGAACTATTTTTGCCTGCCCCTACTGTTCAGTTCTGGGTTTCTGGCAAGCCCAGGAGAAATCGGCAAGGAGATACTAGAGGAGAAAAAAAACAGGAAATTCACTGCTGGTTCAGTGGAATTTAAAGTTCTGGCTTTCTTCTCCATTTCACCTGCTAAAATTTACTTCTCAGAGTCCTTGGATAGCTGCTCAACAATGCATTCTGTCCAGAGTTTATTAATTGCATTTTAATAAGAGAAGACAGTGTAGCATGCTTCTTCTGTAATGGCAGAAAGAAATAACCTTTTGTTTTTTCAGCCAGTCTCACTGTCACTCAGGCTGGAGAACAATGGTACAATCACAGCTCACTGCAGCCTTGGCCTCCCATGCTCAAAGAGATCCTCCCACCTCAGCCTCCCAAGTAGCTGGGACCACAGGCATGTATCACTACACCTTACTAATATATTTTTAAATTTTTTGTAGAGATGAGGTCTCCCTATGTTGCCCAGGTTGGTCTCAAACTCCTGGGCTAATGAGATCCTCCCATCTCAGCCTCCCAAAGTGCTAGGACTATAGGCACGTGCCAACCCATTGGCTTCAGAATGCTCTTATACTCACTCATCATCAGTTAATAAAATTCTCCATCCAAACCTTTCCTCAACTAATAGTAATGCTCCAGTAATCAGAATGTTTCAATCATAGTATCAAAGAAAACAATTACTTTAAGCAACCTAGGACAAACAGTTAAACTGTCTATCAACCTAGTGATGATAAAGGCATTTACCAGAGCTGCTAGGCTCGAGAAAAATAAATCAGAGGGCAAGACAGATGAAAGAAAAAAGAAGTCAATACAATGCTATACATGTACATAAAAGAGGTGAAAAACTCTGCAACAGCTGAAAATTTCAGCACGAATTATTTCTATCACATTTCTGTGGGAAAAAATGGCCTGCTTTTGTAAATAAAGCTCTACTGGAACCTAGCCACACCCATTCATTTGTACATTGACTATGGTTTTCTCCCTATAAGGGCAGAGCTGAGTAATTGCAACACAGACTGTCTGCCCTGCAAAATTTAAAATTTACTCTATAGTCCTTTACAGAAAGTTTGCTGACTCTTGTTTTGGAGGAAAGGTTTTCAGTGGTCTGCTTTCTGATCAAATTAATGATGGAAAAGACAAAGTGCTTTATACAGTCGACAGAGCCATTTTCTAAATCAGGTTGCAGTGAGCCAAGATCATGCCACTGCACTCCAGCCTGGGCGACAGAGTGAGATTGTGTGTCAAAAATAAAAAAGATAGTATTAAGCTAGAATGTTTTATCAGGCTCAGTAGTGATGGTGGTCTTGTCTCTGCTTCACTCCGAAGTACACTACACACTGAGACTTTGAAACACTAGTCTATTATAAACTATAAAACTGATCTATTTGGTAATCCTTGCTATTTAAAGAGTTCAGTAAATCAAATTGATGGATATAAAGCAGAAGAGAGAAGCAAGATAGCAAGATGATTTTGGGATTTGTTCACATTACGGATCACTAATACTGACCTAGTCATTAGAAATTATTATAAAGCTATTCAAGCACACAATTTTCGTGTTTTTTTTTTTTTTTTTTTTTTTTTTTTTTTGAGATGGAGTCTTGTTCTGTCACCTAGGCTGGAGTGCAGTGGTACGCTATCAGCTCACTGCAAACTCCGCCTCCCAGGTTCAAGCAAGTCTCCTGCCCCAGCCTCCTGAGTAGCTGGGATTACAGGCATCTGCCACCATGTCAGGCTAAATTTTTTTTTGTATTTTTAGTAGAGAAGGTGTTTCACCATGCTGGCCAGGCTGGTCTCGAACTCCTGACCTCAAGCAATCCACCCGCCTCAGCCTCCCAAAGTGCTGGAATTTGGGATTACAGGCATGCACCACCATGCCTGGCCCAAAGCACACAATTCTTAGGTGCTTATAAAACACAAAGAAGTATGTAGATTGAGTATTTCCTGATTTGAATTCCTTTTTCTCATCTTAAATGCCACCTCTTTGATCTAACTCAGTGGTTCTCAACTTGTAATAATTTTGCCACCCGGAAGACATGTGGCAACATTTGGAGACATTTTTTATCACAACTCTGGTGGTGGTTGTGTTGCCAGCATGCAGTGGATAGAGAGGCCAGGGATGCTGCTACACACAGTATAATTAACAGGATAGTCATTGACAACAGTGAATTATCTGAACTGAAATGTCAAGAATGCTGAGGTTGAGATACCCTAATTTCACTTAAAGACTAGATACTAAAATATTAAATATAATCAGAGATCATGATAAATGATCCCAAAGAAATAGATGTTCTATATTAATAACAGCACACAAATTGTATGTCTGAAAAACAACACTTTAGTGGCATGCCACATTTTATATTTAAAACATTTTCTTAGAGGCTGAGGTCTAATAAAAATAGAACTTACGAATGTCTACAGGGACAAGATAATTATATTATAACAAGACTTCTCTATGTTGCCTGATTAAATGCATTTTGGGAGCCTGAGGCAGGCGGATCATTTGGGGTCTGGAGTTCAAGACCAGCCTGACCAACATAGCAAAACACCGTCTCTACTAAAAATACCAAAATTAGCCAGGTGTGGTGGCGCAGACCTGTAGTCCCAGCTACTCGGGAGGCTGAGGCAGGAGAATCACTTGAACTCAGGAGGCGGAGGCTGCAGTGCACCAAAAATCACACCACTGCACTCCAGCCTGTGAGACAGAGCAAGACAAGCGTGTCTCAAAAAAAGAAGTAAATGACTGAGCTCAAGTATCTTGAACAAGAGTCCCAAGACTACATAACAGGGAAAAACATCTCTTCCACAAATGGTGCTGGGAAAAATGGATGTCCACATGCAAACAAAATTAAGTTGGACTTTTACCTTACATCATAAACAAAATAAACTCAGAATGGATCAACGACCTAAACATTAACAGCGAATAAAACTCCTAGAAGAATACATACGGTAAATGCTTCAGGGCATTACATTTGGCAATGATTTACTGGATATGACATACAATAAAATCAAAAACAGACAAATGGAACTTGAAAACCTAAAATGTAAACATTTCTATACATCAAAAGAAACGAGTGAAAAAACAACCTGCAGAATAAAATACTTTCAAGTCACCTCATAAGGGGTCAATATCCAAAGTAAAAGAAACACCTACACACAACTCAGCAAAAAAAGTGATTAAAAAATGGACAAAGGGACCAGGGGCGATGGCTCAATCACTTGAAGTCAGGAGTTCAAGACCAGGCTAGCCAACATGGCGAAACCCTGTCTTTTACTAAAAATACAAAAATTAGCCAGGCATGGTGGTGCATACCTGTAGTACCCACTATTAGGGAGGCTGAGGGAGGAGAATCACTTGAACCTGGGAGGCGAAGGTTGCAGTGAGCTGAGATGGCACCACTGCACTCCAGCCTGGGTGACTGAGACTGTCCAAAAAAAAAAAGACAAAGGACTTAAATATAGAAGGATCCCATTAGTGCAGGGTTATGCTCTAATCACCTGAAAACTGAATACATAGATCCTATTCCCATACCCAGTTAGGTCAGACACTTTCTGAGGATGATGCCTGCAAATTTTTATTTGAAAAGCTTCCAGGTCATTAGATTACTCATTACTTCCTAATGTAAAACCGGCTGGTTTCAAAGTTCATGTAATTTATCCAAAGCCACTGCAGCTTCTCAATTCTGCTCATACCTCACATTTTTAGGTCTGTTTTAGAGACTCTCATTACAGTACATTCATCAGGGTGCCTCTACCCCAGGTAGTAAGCAGTCTTTAGGTAAAAGGCATCCTAAAACCAGATCATTCTTGAGTAAAGCTAGACTGTCCAGAAGTTAGATTCTGAGGATGCGTTCCTGGGGCAGTGAATTCAGATACCCTGAGAAATAAGCCTCCTCCTTTTGTTCAAAGATAGGAACCTATTATATCACATTATTGTTTCTCTATCTCAAATTTTTACCCCAAATCGGGATATTCCTCTCAGTTTTCTGCTACTTTCAACATGTGCTTCTTAAAGATACATGGTTTGTAAACAACAGTTGAAATATTTTCGTTGTTGTTGAGACAGGGTTTCACTCTGTCACCAGATGGAGCGCACTGGTGCAATCTCATTTCGCTGCAGCCTCCATCCCCCAATGGCTCAAAAAAATCCTCCCACCTCAGCCTCCTGAGTGGCTGGGACTGCAGACATGCAGCAGGATGGACCAGCACGCACAGATAATTTTTCAATTTTTTTTGTAGAGTCAAGATTTCACTATGTGGCCCAGACTGGGTTCTCAAACTTCTTGGCCTCTCAGAGTGCTGGGATTAGACATGAGCCACCAAGCCCAGCCATGACACCTTTTTGAAACTGCTGGGAGGAATGTAACGAGAAACTTAATTCTTTAGTAGGAAGCATTTCTACTCTGAAACATTACACTAAAAGGTTTTTTGGCAATGGGTTGTAAATTCCTTCAATGTAAATTATTGATATTGCAATAATACTGCATAATGATGTAGTCAAATAAGTCATGGAGTTTGGGGAAAGTTAAGCTGAGGTATGACTATCTTTGCAACTGCCCCAGTCCTTTACTAAAAATTATGTTTTAGTTTATAAAATCTGAGTAAAGCACAGTAATAGGATTTCCAGTCCTGAAAAAATCACTCTTTTCTCAGCAAAATTTTCTATTTTCTAACAGATTTCCTCCCTACTACTCTCACCCTCCCCAAAGCTGCCATTTCTTACAAAAGGTTTTTGTTTGTTACAGCACTTTGATCCAACAACTAAACCATTTTTTAAATGGTCACTGATTTTTATTCAACATCCCTAAAATCCGAAAAATCAGAGAAAACTGCAGGTTACCCCTAAGAAACTGCCTCTCCCTTAACTGTCCTTTATTCATCTAGATATAACCTGGACTGCTGCTTTTCTCCAACAGTATTGTTTAACCCAAGCTACATCATAAAAGATTTTTCTTTGTTAAATTTCTCAGTATTACATAACTTGGTCACTTATTAAGATAAATTATCTTCAACGGTCTACAAGAGGGAAGCAGTGTTTAGTAAAAAGGTGTACATTCAGAAAGGATTCCAGCTTAACTTGGCATTAAAGCTTGGACTGATGAGCCAAGTTTGTTTAAAGTGAATTCTATTCCCTCACACCACACACAAAATCAATTCCAGATGGATTGCAGATCTAAATATGAAAGGTAAATATCGTGTAGAAGAAAAAAATATTTCAGAATTTGGGATGAGCAAACCGAGGGAAGTATGTTGTTTCCCAGAAGAATGTGTGAAAAAGGTTGGATATTTTCTCCCTTGAATTATATAGAACACTCCAGCGAAACCATCTGGGCCTAGATGATTGACTGATTCAAGTTATTTAGGTGTTCTAGGACTGTTTTAGGTTCTCTATTTCTTCTTGCGCTAGTTTTGGAAGGCTATTTTTCCAGGATTTTTTTCTCCCTAATATCCTTATCTTGTTATCCTCGTCTTTAGCATCAATACTAATGCTCTCTTTGGACATTTAAGTCTTTCACTCTCTTAATCGTTTCTATATCCCTATGTTTATTATGATTTATAAGCAGATTTGTTTATTTTAATTCAGTCTGTTCATCTTTTCACCTACTTTTAGTTTATTCACATCTTAATAGAGCCCAGGAGGTCAAGGCTGCAGTGAGCCATGATCGTGCCACTGCACTCCAGCCTGGGCTATAGAGGGATCCTGTCTTTAAAGTGTTAAAGATAACACTTCAGGTACTACATATAAAATATTAACCTATTTATTCTTCACAACTGCCATGAGCTATGTACCATTATTGTCTCCATTTTACAGATGAGGAAACAGCTCACACAGCTATTAAATGCTGTTTGAATTCAAATCTTGTTATTCCAGAGGCTATGCACTTAATCATGTCATTTGAGTAAAACATGTCATGCTTTATTCTTCTAGATGACCGATTATCCTTCCCTGGGGTCTCTGGGGCTGGCCCCATGTCCCCACAGACCAGACTCCATCCATGATACTCTCTTTGCTAGGCTGTTGATTTTAGGTGACTCAGCGAAACACCTACTATTTCAGGCTTTTTTTAACATCCTGGTAAATAACCTAACCACTTGAGTGGTCACTGAAAAATGTTCCAACGAAGGTTATCACGGGACCTTAGTTAAATCAACAGATTTTTCAGTTCTTGCTTAACTTGCTTTATCTACAACAGTTACAATGTGGCAGTATACTACCAATAGTTGTTCAATGAATGTTACATGCCCACAAAATGGATGGCACAAAATCATCTACACAAGGGAATATTTTGTCCTTCAAAGTTTAACTTTGGCCATGATTTTAAGAGCCACACTGCAGCAGTAAAACAATTTGGGCTGATTAAAGTACAAAGTAAAAAGGGTTCTTAAACATTTAAAAAAAGCAGGCTGCTTTGTAAAAAGCCTCTTCCTCCTCTCTCCACTTTGACTCAGGAAGCTCTAAACAGCCAAACCGCCAAGAACTTGGGGAGAACAAAACCTTCTCCCCTTTATTAAGAACATGTACTGACTATTATTTAAGGGCTCAAATATTTAAAAGCCAAAGTGACAATTTCTGTTATTCGTTTTCTAGGACTGTTCTTACCCATTAGTTCTTCCTTGCCAAGATTTTCTAAGTTAATTATCCTGATCACAATCGTTTTACCAAACGCCTATCACAAATATCCTCTTTCTCAACTGTAAAATGAAGGAAATACTAAGCTTCTCCATGACCAAAGTCCGCTTCCTATAATCTACACGTGAGCCTGGCACGTAGTAAGCGCTATAGACATTTTAAGTGTCACACGAAGCTTGAAAAAATGAGACGTGTGACATTTTAACTATGACTAGTATTTTTTTCTACAACGGAATCGTTCAAGATATACTGCTAGAAACTGGGTTTCCCATCGTGCCTTAAAGTCTCGGTAGCACGTGTCTGCCTGGATTCCCTTTTCCAGCTGCTTTTTGTCAAGGGACAGCTCCGAGAACAGCTAACATTCCTAAAACGCCCATTGGTCCACACCCTGGGGCCAGGCTCTGAGTCGGGCCCAGAAGCCCATTGGTCGCCGCCTCTCAATGAAGCTGGCCACGCCGGTTACTCGCTGCACCGCCACCCTAGCCGCACTTGTGCGCAGAGGAGCCGGGGATCCGGTGGCAGGGCCTAGGAAGGCCATGGGTGGCCACCGGTGCGACCGCCGCCAGGAACAAGGCCCAAGCATCCACGGGATCTCTGGGCTTTTATATAAGCATGGATTTCCACGGCAATACCAACTAAAACGCCTCTTCGGCGCGGTCAGCCCAAGTATCTCTCGCGTGACGGCCCGCAGTGGGAGTGGGCCGCAGATTCCTTTGCTCAAGCTTAAGGCATTATAGGCATTATGTCCTGGGGCAGGCGGGCCTCCCTCCCCCCGCACCTCTCCCGCCCCGCTCCGCCGGCTCCGTAGCAGTTACACAACCCAAGGTCAAGAGATTGGGGAGCAGCCCTCGGCGGGCTCAGCGGCCGTGTCGAGGGCGGCCCCGGGGACTGCGCCGTCTGCCCAGCCGCCCCGAAAAGGCTCTGGCGCAGAGCACGTTAGGGCAGCGGTGGGGCCCCGCCACTGCGACACAACTGCTCCCGCCCAATCCCCGCAGCCCGAACGCCACATGCTGCCCCGCGGGTGGGAGGCCTGTTCGCCAGCCCCTCAAACAAGGCCGGGAGGGCCCCTCCTATCCGCGCCCGAGGCAAGAACGAGCGTAGCTCCCGCCCTCCATTCCCCGAAGCGGGCACGCCCGAATTAGCGCCTGACTAAGTCTGCCGAGCCACACCTGCCGGAGGCGACCCGCGCAGGCGCCCCCGACCCCCACCTGGGGCCCCTGCCGCCTACTACTACAGAGGGGAATGTCGGGAGGCACGGGCCGCAAAACCACGCCGGGCCGCGCCGCCCGCCGCCCAGCGCGGGACGTTACCTGAGCACGCGGCCGCGCCGGCCTCCTCCCCTCCCCCAGGGCAGTGCCAGGCGCGGCAACCACAGCGGGAGAAGCCGGCTCCGGCCCGCGTGGACATGGCCGCTCTCCCCCAAACCGCGCACCTTCCAAGGCCGCCGAAGCGACCCCCGGCCGCAGACCTGCCCCCACCTGAAAGCTGAGGGAACTCGGGCCCCACCCGTGGCTGGTGCCTCGGCGGCTGCGACAGCCCCCAGGCCCGGATGTCAGCGAGCGCCCCGGGGACCCACCTTGGGATAGTGCGAAGATCCCCAGATCCTTGGTTTGCGTCGGGCTGCTGCCGAGAGAACCACACCTCCAGCAGCTTCTCGGTCCCTTCGAAAAAATGTGCAGCTTCCATCACCGTGAGACTAGCGAACAACCAACAACCACAGAAAATCAACTAAATTAAACCTCTTCTCCCGCCGCTGCCGCCGCCGCTGCGGATTGTTCCAGCTGTGTTACTAAAGTTCAGGTTCCTTTTTTTTTTTTTGCTATAATTTTATATTAACTTTTTTTAAAAAAAGGACTAATAAAATTTTCCCGGCTTTGTGTGAGCGAAAGTTGAACGTGAGTCTTTTGGAAATAGAAGCAGATACAGTTCAGTCTCTTGTATTCCGCTGCTTTCCCGTTAGAGAGATTAGAGCGAGCGCTAGCTAATGTCGCCGGCCATACTGTGTAAGCGAGAGCGGTGCGTGAGCACTGCCCTTATATATCCCGGCTCCCGCAAAAGACCAGGAAGTGACGCATCGTCCCACCTCCACGGCCCATAGCTGCTGCCGCCTGTCAATCACTCGCGGCCGAGTGGCGGCTGGCTGGCCGAGGGCCTGGCGGAGAGCGCGGGGAGCTGCCCACTGCGCTGCGGCTCGGGCTCCAGCCGGCTCCTGAGTGGGAGTCGGTGGTGTGATGTCCAGCTGGGGACCAGAAACCTCGGATCGAATGCAGAGTGGGTGGGGAGAGCGGGAACGGAATGAGGAAAGGCTGTGCAGAGCTGTTTAGGAAAAAAAAAAAAAAAAGATTAGCAGAAAACATGGGTGGGTTCTTAGGGGTGTTGGCGGGGTTCAGCGGGGACGATGGCCACCGCTGGGTTGGCGTGGTGGTTTTGATCTTGTGCAGTTCACCGCGACTGCTGAGGTACTTGGCCATTCTTTAAAGTGTGTTTTCCCAAGGCGAACGCAGCCAGGCGTTAAAACTAAACATTTGTCCGTGACGCGCACGTTGCCAGGGGTCGAATTAGAAGGCGCTTTAATTCTGCTCACGCCTTGGCTGATGTGCGAATGAATGCAGTCCTCGGCTGGTTTATACAATAGCCAGAAGCATTGTCTTCCCATTTCAGAAGAGAAAAGCAACGTGGCGCCCAGCCTTGGAGGGCTCCTGCTCTACCCACCTCCCACCGTGTGGCTCGCCATGCCTCCGAATTGGCTGAGCACAGCAGCCTCCGGGAAGCACTGGCAACTCCGTTGCTCCATTAGCTCAACTGGTGGGAATTTATTCAGCAAAACTACTTCTAGAAACTGAATGTGTTAAATATAATCTGAACTTATTTGATCATGTTTTTCTTTGAATTTTATCAAGCTGATGTATTAATTGACGGAGGTTCTCCTTACCCCCCAAAATTTACAGTGCTGTTTTCCCATGTGCTTAAGAAGGATGTACCAGGAAATTAATAAAACAGGGATTCCAGAGCTATCACTGGTGGTAACTTAAAGAACTATCAGTCTAATATTTTATAAATGTTAAATATAAAATAGTCGTCAAGCCATGGTCAAACAGTTTAACCTCAGATGGCAAAATTGTGGTAACAAAGTTATGACTTTTACTTGGAAATATGGGAGGAAAAAACCCAAGCTGACATAAAAATTGCTATTGTCACAAGACAAAAGGACTTTTCGCTATCATCCTTAGAAAAAAACTTTCCCTAAAGTGAAATAAGATGATGTCAACATGAAAAATCTACTGAATGGCCGGGCGCGGTGGCTCAAGCCTGTAGTCCCAGCACTTTGGGAGGCTGAGGCGGGCGGATCACGAGGTCAGGAGATCGAGACCATCCTGGCTAACACGGTGAAACCCCGTCTCCACTAAAAATACAAAAAATTAGCCGGGCACGGTGGCGGGGCGCCTGTAGTCCCAGCTACTTGGGAGGCTGAGGCAGGAGAATGGCGTGAACCCGGGAGGCAGAGCTTGCAGTGAGCCGAGATGCGCCACTGCACTCCAGCCTGGGGGACAGAGCAAGACTCCGTCTCAAAAAAAAAAAAAAAAAAGAAAAATCTACTGAAAAAGACATGGTTTGGGTTTGCACTCTAGATACCCTGTAGAATAGCACTTGTCTTACAAGAACGTGGATTCACGTGTCTCCGTGAAACCTGTTGAAAGAAGCTATGTTGTGAGCTAGGTACGTATACTACTCTTGCCGTGTTTTGTTTGGGACGGAGTCTCGCTCTGTCGCCCAGGCTGGAGTTCAGTGCCGTGATCTTGGCTCACTGCAACCTCCGCCTCCTGGGTTCAAGCCATTCTTCTGCCTCAGCTTCCCGAGTAGCTGGGATTACAGGTGCATGCCACCACACCCGGCCAATTTTTGTATTTTAGTAGAGAAGAGGTTTCACCATGTTTGCCAGGCTTGTCTCGAACTCCTGACCTCAGGTGATCTGCCCACCTCGGCCTCCCAAAGTGCTGGGAGGCCACCGCACCCAGCCCTCTTGCCATGTTTTATAAGCATCCAACTCAAACTGTGGATTGGGACAAAAGATAATAAATGTTGCTTATTTTATAATGAAAAAAGAATGTGGTTACTCTACTTGGAATAAAGATAAAAGAACCATTTCTGTGTTTTACAAGCTGTTCAATTATTTGATGGTTGCTTATTGAAGAATCTGCCTACTAAACCACCTCAAACACTAATTGTGGTATAAACATAATTTGGCTTATAATTGCTTATAATTAGTTGCTTCTCAACTACTATTATGCTTTTTTCCCAGTGCAATTTAAGTTAATATAAAAGTGCCAAGAATCTTGGCAAAGTAAATCCTTGTTAATTTAATATAGGATAATTTAAACAGAGTCTTCCAACTGGATTAGTCCTTTGTAAAATATATCATTTTTCTTGTTATCTTGAAGCTCAAAATTCCTTGTATACTCTGGTTGCTCTTCAGATCATAGAAATAATAAAAATAAAAATCCCTTGTACTAAGTTGGTTAATCTTTGCTTATTTTCCTGAACTCAATATGTCCAAAATACATTTATCATTATTTCTAAAATGATTTCCCTTCTCAGCGCCATTTCTATCAAGAGTGACCATCTTTCCCCCAGATTTCCAGTTTTTTAAAAACGCCTCATTGGCTATAGCACTTTGCACATAAAACACTTAAAGGACTCCCATTCACTAGGCCTTCTTAAGATACCTCTGATTGTACTCCTTCCCTTTATTCTCTTTAGTAATCATTCCTATTAAGATCTTACTCAAATTTTTAAAAATCCTTACTTGACCCCACTTCTACCTTTAGCTATCACCGAATTTCTCTGCTTCCCTTAACAGCAAAACTCCCTAAAAGATATAAAGGCATGTCTATACGTGTGGTCCCTACCTCCTCATCTCTCCTTCAATTCTCTAAATGGGTATTTATTCCTAGCACTTGACTGAAATGGCACCTCTCAAGGCCCACTTCTTGCCAAAGCCAGTGGTTGCCAAAGCCATTGAGTAATCCCCATTTACTCAATCTTTCAATAGCTTCTGACACAATTAACTATGCCTTCCTTCTAGAAAAAAGTCTCCAGGCTTTCGTGACATCTCTTTTGGTTTTCCTTGGGAATTTTCTTCCCAATGCTGCAGTGGTCTTGGCTATGCCTCTGCCCTCTTTTCTACATAAATTTTCTCCCTGGGTGACCTACCTCATCCAGTCCATGGCTTTATGACCTGCCCATAGTATTAATGACTTTCAAATTTATATCTCCAGCCCAGATATCTCCCTTGAATTTCAGACCTTTGAGACACTTGCCTACTTGAATGCCTAACAAGCATATAGAAGCTAACATTACTAGAAAAGAGCTGTTCCTTTTCACAGCAAAATCTGCCTCCTCCCCACAAAAGCAAAACAAATTACAAAAACTCAGCTGTCCTCAACTCAAGCTTCCCGCTGACCTCTTTGTCTCCACTCTTATCTCTTCTTACCTCTTTATGGTCCTCCCTTTACACAACAAATCACCTCATTAAATAGCAGTTGCTTAAACTCAAAATCATCAATGATTCCACTCTTTCCTGCACTGTCCTACATCCAACTCATCATTAGCCTTGTTGATATTTCTAAAACATTTCAAGAATTTGTTCTATCTTCATTTCTACCACCACCCTAGTTCAGAGCACAAAATTAGCTCCCCTGAACTATTGCAGTAGCTTTCTAACTATAGTAGTGTTTGTCTTCACTTTGCCACCTCACTTGGTTTTAACACAGAGCAGCTAGAGTGATTTTTTTTGTTTTTATTTTTTTAAATGTCTCCATAGCCCAAGATGGAATGATGTTTTTAAAACATAAGCCCAATTATGACACTACAATTCTCCAAGGGTTTCCCATTACAATTAAAATCAAAATTTCTTACCCTGGCCTTCAAATCCTTATGTGATTTGGTCCTGAATTAATTATCCTCCAACCTCAACTCTACCATTCACTCTCTGTACTCCATCCATACTGACCTGTCTCCCTTTAGGTCATTTTCATTTATCTGAAATGCTCTGTCTCTCCCTCTTGGTATGGCTTGTTCGTTCTTGTCATTTAGATCTTAGCTTAAATGTTGCCTCTTCTGAGAAGTCACTAAGCTACTGTAGCAAAGAGATCCCCAAATACAATAACTCAAAGATTAAGGTTTATGTCTCT
The DNA here is from genome assembly GCF_009828535.3 of Hylobates moloch. Lineage (NCBI taxonomy): Eukaryota > Metazoa > Chordata > Mammalia > Primates > Hylobatidae > Hylobates > Hylobates moloch. Next base: position 128,684,607 of record NW_026652277.1, on the reverse strand, counting down.
CTCACATAACAGTACAGAGGTAGGCAGGTAGTCTAGGGTGAGTAGGCAGCTCTGTTCCATGAGATCATTCAGGGAACCAGGTTCCTTCTAACCCATTTTGACCATAGAGTAAAATCTTTATTCTCATTGTTGAAGCTGGCTTAATTTGTCCACAGTCTAGCCTGGAAGAAGAGGAAAAAAAGAAAGGAACAAAAACCACTTTCCTTATAAAAACAAGATATGGAAACTTTTTTTTGTTGTTTTTGTTTTGTTTTTGTTTTTGTTTTGAGGCAGGGTCTCACTCTGTCACCCAGGCTGGGGTGCAGTGGCTCCATCTTGACTCACTGTAGCCTCAACTTCCCCGGGCTCAAGTGATCCTCCCACCTCAGCCTCCCATGTAGCTGAGACTACAGGCAAGTGCCACCATGCCTGGCTAATTTTTGTATTTTTAGTAGAGACCAGGTTTCACCATTTTCCCCAGGCTGGTCTTGAACTCCTGGACTGATGATCTGCCCACCTCAACCTCCCAGAGTGCTGGCATTACAAGCATGAGCCACCACACCTGGCCTTAGATTCAATTTAAAGTGACCAAGTAGTGTGCTGGAACTGGCTTCCTACTGTTTGTGAGAGCTAATCGTTACACTCTCAGAAATTTGGGGAGTCAGTTGACATCACAGTGGTGGTTTGAAATTAGCCATGTTGTGAGTATTTACATCAGTGAAATTGGCAAACTCCAATCAGGGTTCTCCATACCCTCAGCTAGGTGATTGTTAAACACTTACTGGTTGTTAAACGTTTACCAGCATGCCTCTGGTTTCACAAATCTGTCACATTGATGGTGTTGAAAACATGGTTTTCTTGGCCAGGCACAGTGGCTAATGCCTGTAATCCCATCGCTTTGGAAGGCTGAGGCGGGAGGATTGCTTTAAGCCCAGGAGTTCAAGACCAGCCTGGGTAACATAGCGAGACCCTCCATCTCTATTTAAAAAAGAAGAAAGAAAAAGAAAACATGATTTTCTCTGATGTCAATGCAAGTTTTACTGCCCAAGGCTGTTGTGGGACTTCAGAGATTATAAGTGAGAAAAGTGTTTTAGAAACTGTAGGCCAGGCGTGGTGGCTCACACCTGTAATCCCAGCACTTTGGGAGGCCAAGACTGGCAGATCACCTGAGGTCGGGAGTTCAAGACCAGCCTGACCAACAAGGAGAAACCCCGTCTCTACTAAAAATACAAAGTCAGCTGAGCGTGGTGGAGCATGCCTGTAATCCGAGCTACTCGGGAGGCTGAGGCAGGAGAATAGCTTGAACCCGGTAGGCGGAAGTTGGGGTGAGCTGAGATCACACCATTGCACTCCAGCCTGGGCAACAAAAGTGAAACTCTGTCCAAAAAAGAAAAAAAAAATAGAAACTGTAAAACACCATGTAAAGATACAGTATTGTTACTGCAAAATACAGAAGAAATAGAAGCTAAAGTAATGAAGAAAGAAACAACACTGTAATGCCTCAGATTACATTGAATTACATTAATTTTTTTTTTTTTCTGAGACCGACTTTTGTTCTTATTGCCCAGGCTGGAGTGCAATGACGCAATCTGGCTCACCACAACCTCCGCCTCCCGGGTTCAAGCAATTCTGCTGCCTCAGCCTCCCGAGTAGCTGGGATTGCAGGCATACGCCACCACGCCTGGCTAATTTTGTTTTTTTGTTTTTTTTTTTAGTAGAGTCAGGGTTTCTCCATGTTGGTCAGGCTGGTCTTGAACTCCTGACCTCAGGTGATCCGCCCACCTTGGCCTCCCAAAGTGCTGGGATTACAGGTGTGAGCCACCGCGCCTGGCCTTGAATTACATTAATTTAAGTTTAACTGTGAAACAAAAGTGCCTATATATAATCTGTCCCAAAAGCTGTTTGTCTTCTTTGGTGTAACTCATATGGATAGAGGAGATACACCAGAAGTGAAAATATAATTTTATTTGATAAGACTCTCCTCAGTGTTCAGTATTGTATTTCAGTTTATCAGGCATAGGTGAAAGACAAGTAACAGAATAAAGTGAAACTAATAAGAGAGAATAGAAGGCTCAGAATATAACACATTTAGTGATAATGTTTCCCAGGATGAATTAAATATTTAACAGCAGATATAAGATTAAAAATAAGAAAAGACATCCAGGCCCGGTGGCTCACACCTGTAATCCCAGCACGTTTGGAGGCCAAGGCAGGCAGATCATGAGGTCAGGAGATCAAGACCACCCTAGCTAACACGGTGAAACCCTGTCTCTACTAAAAATACAAAAAATTAGCTAGGTGTGGTGGTGAGCGCCTGTAGACCCCGCTACTTGGGAGGCTGAGGCAGAAGAATGGTGTGAACCTGGGAGGCGAAACTTGCAGTGAGCCAAGATCGCACCACTGCCCTCCAGCCTGGGTGACAGAGTGAGACTCTTCCTCAAAAAAAATAATAATAATAAAATAAATAAGAAAATACAGCCCAGGTGTGGTGGCTCACACCTGTAACCCCAGCAGTTTGGAAGGCCGAGGCAGGAGGGTCACTTGAGGCCAGGAGTTCAAGACCAGCCTGCTCAACATAGCCAGATCCATCTCTACAAACAATAAATAAATAAGAAAAGATGAACAGTGAACTTAATGGAAATGGACAAGGCCATTTATAAGCAATGTGGTTGACCATTGTCCTAGCAAAATACGCCAATGTAATTTTCCATTAGTAATTACTCATTTTCATCAGTAATTAAATATTCAGTAAACAAAGAATTTGTAATGTGCTGTTTGCAGATTTTATGTGGTTCATGAACACTTTCATTATTTCAGTTTTAAAATATTTAACTAGACAGCCTCTATGAATGTTTTTAAATTTATTTTTTCTTTTGAAATTTTTTTAACTGTTTTTGAATTCTACTTTCATATTTACTTTTGTTTTGTTTTGTTTTGAGTCAGAGTCTTGCTCTGTCGCCCAGGCTGGAGTGCAGTAGCACGATCTTGGCTCACTGGAACCTCCATCTCCCTGGTTCAAGCGATTCTGGAGCTTCAGCTTCTGGAGTAGCTGGGACTGCAGGCACTTGCCAACATGCCTGGCTAATTTTTGTATTTTTAGTAGAGATGGGGTTTTGCCATGTTGACCAGGCTGGTATCTAACTCCTGACCTCAAGTGATCCCCCCTCTTACCCTCCCAAATTGCTGGGATTACAGGCGTGAGCCACCACACCTTGCCTGTATTTACTACTTTTTATGTTATAATCTCAACTATATTCTGTTATTTAAATGATTAAAAAACGAATTGGGCTAGCACAGTGGCTCATGACTGTAGTCCCAGCTACTTGGGAAGCTGAGGCAGGAGGCTTGCTCGGAACCCAGGAATTTGAGGTTACAGTGAGCTATGATTGAGCCACTGTACTCCAGCCTAGGCAAGACAGCGAGACAGTCTCTTAAAAAAAAAAAAAAAAGAAAAGAAAAGAAAAAGTAACTGTTTAGAAAGTGTTGTTGGGCCAGGCACAGTGGCTCACGCCTGTAATCCCAGCACTTTGGGAGGCCGAGGCGGGCGGATCACGAGGTCAGGAGATCGAGACCATCGTGGCTAACACGGTGAAACCCCGTCTCTACTAAAAATACACAAAATTAGCCAAGCGTGGCGGCGGGCCCCTGTAGTCCCAGCTACTTGGGAGGCTGAGGCAGGAGAATGGCGTGAACCCAGGAAGTGGAGCTTGCAGTGAGCCGAGATTGTGCCACTGTACTCCAGCCTGGGCGACAGTGCGAGACTCCGTCTCAAAAAAAAAAAAAAAAAAAAAAAGAAAGTATTGTTGGAGCTCAGAAACTGATACCACCATATATGGCTTGGTGAACTGAGGAAGTCTCAAAGTCTCTCTGACTTACACCCCTCCCTACCCCACCCTCTGTAAAACAGGAGTTCCTTTATCTTCCTGAGATCCAGACCATCAAAAAAAATTGATTTTTTTCTCCTCCCTGGAAGACCAAGAATGTAACTACATCTGAACATAGCTTTTCACAGGATCATGTACAGTTTAATCTCTGTTCCCTAATCCATTCATTCTCCCTAGTAACAGAATTCTTTTCCCTACTTCCACAACCTGTTTTGCTAGCGTAGTCTGTAAGCTTCTGAATCACAATGGGGGTGGGCAATGACTGTGATTTTCCTCTTGTGCTCGTTGTGTACTTGTTAAATAAATTTGTATGCCTATTATTCCATTAAACTGCCTCATGACAGTGATTTTCAGTGAACTTTCAGAGGGCCAAGGGGAAAGTCCTCTTTTGATCCCTACAGTGTATAAGATATGAATTAAAGTGAATGTTAAAAAACCTTTACATTTCCATTTTATATTACATTTCCATTATTTTACGGAAATTGTAAAATAATCAGGAAATTATTTTCAGATATTTCCAAAAGCTATATTTCCTGTAACCTTGATTATCTATTAAAACTTTAAAACAATCAAGAAATGAACTAAAATAAATAACAAAACTTAAAATTAAAATTATGTAGATAAGGCTAAGGTTTTTTAATTTAATTTTTTGAAAATGTAATGAAGGTCAGGCATGGTGGGTCACGCGTGTAATCCCAGCACTGTGGGAGGCCGAGGCAGGCAGATCACCTGAGGTCAGGAGTTCGAGACCAGCCTGGCCAACATGGTGAAACCTCATCTCTACTGAAAATTTAAAAATTAGCTGGGTGTGGTGGCAGTCACCTGTAATCCCAGCTACTCAGGAGGCTGAGGCAGGGGAATTGTTTGAACCCAGGAGGTAGAGGTTGCAGTGAGCCGAGATTGCACCACTGCACTCCAGCCTGGGCAACAGAGTGAGACTCCATCTCAAACAAAAAAAAAAAAGAAAGAAAAAAAGAAAATTTAATGAAAGCTTACGAAACTTTTAATAAAATTAAACTATCTGCAATTCGGGCCCGGCTCAGTGGCTCACGCCTGTGATCCCAGCACTTTGGGAGGCTGAGGTGGATAGATCACCTGAGGTAAGGAGTTCAAGACCAGACTGGTCAACATGGTGAAACCCTGTGTCTGCTAAAAAATCCAAAAATTAGCTAGGCATGGTGGCACATGCCTGTAATCGGAGCTACTCGGGAGGCTGAGGCAGGAGAATTGCTTGAACCTGGGAGGTGGAGGTTGCAGTGAGCCAAGATCACGCCACTGTGCTTCAGACTGGGTGACAGAGCGAGAAAACAAACAAACAAAAAAAACTATCTGCAATTCTAATATTCCATGTCCCTTTTGCTACAAATGTGAAGAATCAGTATCATACTTTGTTACATCTATACAAACACTTAAGAATCATATAAAATTGCTCAGTTTTGCAAAATGTTCCTCAGCTACCCATCTGAAATTTCATCCTAATTTGTGAGCACTCTGGTGTCCTAAGAAAAGCAAGAAAATGCTTGACACTAGGAAAAGATACTCTATTAAGCCAAAAGCTATTGCATTCACACTGAGAGGAAGAACTTATTTGACAAGCTAATTATTTTGTATTTTATCTGTTTCTGCTGTTTGGAATCCTCCCCACATTCCGAAGCAAGGTCTGCAGAAACCATAAAGCTTTATGGCATTTGTATTCGGTTGCCTTTTGTTTTGTAGACATAGAGCAAGTGATGTGAAGTGTTTCCCTGGGGTCTAATAGGTGTTATTTCCAGGAGTGGATGTTCAAGTTTGTAAGTCATACAATGCCAGCCTGGATGCTGGATTCCAAGTAACAAAGGTACCTGTGTGTTATTTAATAAATGCATTTTGGCATTTATTTGTGACATGCAGGGTGAAGGGCAGGGGCCCCTCTTGTTGGGTCTAGGGGTGATGCTAGTCAGAGTTTACAAAATGAAGTCCCCAAAACTCCCAACACTTCCCTAGTCTTTCTAGGCCACTGGTAGACAAAGTTAGAAAGTTAAGGGGTCCCATTAATCACTATCATTGGGGTCTGACCCCATGATTGGGGTCCCACCAATCACTATCGCAAAACATCTGTCAGATTGAAATTTAAAAGCCCATGTTTTCTGAGGACAAATATTTATACAAATTCAATTACTGAGTTTATCGCTCATAGTAAGAATTTTTTCTGTATAAAACATTTATAATTTATTGGTCTTTTGGGGGAATTAAATGCTTCACCACTGTATTACAACTGAGCCATTAATTTTGTAGCTTCATCAACATTAACTGGTTCACTTTAATGACGCATTGAGGAATTAGTTCTTCCTGCAGAGATTTTTTAAAAAAGGCCTTTTTAGAAGTGTGCAGGTTCCTTTTGTATATTTACAAAAGCTTTATTTACTCTGTTAATTTTTTTGTCATTTATAATGTTTATCTTCTTAAAATTAGTGGTAACTCAGGCTGGGTGTGGTGGCTCATGCCTGTAATCCCAGCACTTTGGGAGGCCAAGGCGGGCGGATCACCTGAGATCAGGAGTTCAAGACCAGTCTGGCCCGTCTCTAATAAAAATACAAAATTAGCTGGGCATGGTGGCGCATGCCTGTAATCCCACCTACTTGGGAGGCTGAGGCAGGAGAATCGCTTGAACCCGGGAGGCAGAGGTTGCAGTGAGCAGAGATCACGCCATTGCACTCCAGCCTGGGCAACAAGAGTAAAACTCCGTCTCAGAAAAAAAGATTAGTGGTAACTGGTTTTGCTTTGTTTTTGGCCTTCATGTTTTTTTGGTTGGCTATGTGAAATACATTTCTAGACTTCTGCACTCTTTATTTGTTCTTAGCTATTGTCTCTCACCAGGCCTTCAATGAACTTCTTAAGCTCCAGGTGATGCCATTTGTTTCATGGAAAGTTTTTAAGTCAAGTGTTATGGGAAATAAGTTCTTTAGAATATGTAATTTATAAATTCTTGAAGAAATCAGCCCTACACACCCTACCTTCTCAAAGTCTAATGTGTAATTATAGAAAGCAGAATCAGGCCGGGCGCGGTGGCTCACGCCTGTAATCCCAGCACTTTGGAAGGCCGAGGCGGATAGATCACCTGAGGTCAGGAGTTCAAGACCAGCCTGGCCAATATGGTGAAACCCTGTCTCTACTAAAAATACAAAAATTAGGCAGGTGTGGTGGCAGGCGCCTGTGATCCCAGATACTCAGGAGGCTGAGACAGGAGAATTGCTTGAGCCCAGGAGGTGGAGGTCATAATGAGCAGAGATTGAGCCTCTTCACTCCAGCCTGGGCGACAGAGCAACACTCTGTCTAAAAAAAAAAAAGCAAGCAGAATCAGGTTTATGTTTCCCAGAGTTAGGAAGCTTCTACTTTGTAGAAGTGAAGTAGCCCTAAGTAAAAGACGTGTATCTGCAATCGAGACTCATTCCAACTTAAAAAAACGAACTTGGGGGCCAGGCATGGTGGCTCATGCCTGTAATCCCAGGACTTTGGGAGGCCGAGGCAGGCGGATCATGAGATCAGGAGATTGAGATCATCCTGGCTAACATAGTGAAACCCTGTCTCTACTAAAAATACAAAAAAATTAGCCGGGCGTGGTGGTGGGCGCCTGTAGTCCCAGCTACTCCGGAGGCTGAGGCAGGAGAATGGCGTGAACCCCGGAGGCAGAGCTTGCAGTGAGCCGAGATGCACTCCAGGCTGGGCGACAGAGCGAGACTCTGTCTAAAAACAAACAAAAACAAACAAACAAACAAAAAACCGAACTCGGTTTTCCTATTGTGAGGACCACAAGTCCACAAGCCAAGAGTTTACAATCAGCTTGTAATGCTTCAAGCTTAAATACTAATGTCAAGTATCAGATATTTGAGGAGAGCCTTCAACATTAAAGCGAGAGAAAGATAAATCAAAGTAAATAGTCCGAGTGCAGTGGCTCACGCCTGTAATCCCAGCAGTTTGGGAGGCCGAGGCAGGCAGATCACTTGAGGCCAGGTGTTCAAGACCAGGCTGGCCAACTTGGTGAAATCCCGCCATCTCTACTAAAAATACAAAAATTAGCCAGGTGTGGTGATGCGAGCTGGTAATCCCAGCTACTTGGGAGGCTAAGGCATAAGAATTCTTGAACCCGGGAGGTAGAGGTTGCAGTGAGCTCAGATCTCAACACTGCACTCCAATCTGGGCAACAAAGCAAGACTCTGTCTCAAAAAAAAAAAAGTAAAAAAGGCAAAAAAGGAAACCAGAGGAAACAGAAATAATGCAGGAAGTAGAAGGAAACTTCCAAGGATAAAAGACCATTATTATACCCCATACAAATAAGAGAAAGCACTCTATCCATTAAAAAAAAAACAAACAGAACAATCACACAAAACTAGAATACTATGAATAAGGAGAATTCAGAGAACAAAAAAGAATGCTAGGAAATTAAAGCTAGGATTACTGAGATTTTTTAAAAATTGGAGACTGGGCAACATAATGAGACTCTATCTCTACAATATAATAAAAAAAATTAGCAAAGCATGGTGGCACCTGCCTGTAGTCCCAGCTACTCCTGGGAGAAAAAAAAAAAAGATTTTAAATCTTTAATAGGTCACAATCAAAGGACAAAGAATCAGAATGCATTGAACTTCTCAACAGCAACATTGGAAGATTAAAGACAATGGAGCAACACCTTTAACATTTTTTTTCTTTTTTTTTTGTTTTTTTTTTTTTGAGACAGAATCTCGCTCTTTTGCCCAGGCTGGAGTGCAGTGGCGCTATCTCGGCTCACTGCAAGCTCTGCCTCCTGGGTTCATGCCATTTTCCTGCCTCAGCCTCCCAAGTAGCTGGGACTACAGGCGCCCGCCACTGCGCCCGGCTAATTTTTTATATTTTTTTAGTAGAGACAGGGTTTCACCTTGTTAGCCAGGATGGTCTCGATCTCCTGACCTCATGATCCGCCCACCTCGGCCTCCCAAAGTGCTGGGATTACAGGCATGAGCCATGGCCCCCGGCACACCTTTAACATTTTGAGTAAAAATTGTTACTTTATTTTTCATTTTGTTTTATTTTATTTAATCTTTTTTTTGTGTGTGTGATGGAGTCTTGCTCTGTTGCAAGAGCAAGAGGCTGGAGAGCAGTGGCGCGACCTTGGCTCACTGCAACCTCAGCCTCCCAGGTTCAAGCGATTCTCCTGCCTCAGCCTCCTGAGTAGCTGGGATCACAGGCTTGTACCACCACGCCTGGTTAATTTTTGTATTTTTAGTAAAGATGGGGTTTCACCATGTTGGCCAGCCTGGTCTCGACCTCCTCACCTCAGGTGATCCACCCACTTTGGCCTCCCAAAGTGCTGGGATTACAGGCATGAGCCACCACACCCAGCCTATTTTATTGTATTGTATTTTATTATTTTATTTTTTGAGATGGAGTCTCACTCTGTTGCACAAGCTGGAGTGCAGCGGCATGATCTTGGCTCACTGCAACCTCTGCCTCCTGGGTTCAAGTGATCCTCCCACCTCAGCCTCCTGAGTAGCTGGGACCACAGGCACAAGCCACTACATGTGGCTAATTTTTTTTTTTTGAGACGGAGTCTCGTTCTGTCATCCAGGCTGGAGTGCAGTGGCGCGATCTTGGCTCACTGCAAGCTCCGTCTCCTGGATTCATGCCATTCTCCTGCCTCAGCCTCCCGAGTAGCTGGGACTACAGGTGCCCACCACTATGCCCGGCTAATTTTTTGTATTTTTAGTAGAGACAAGGTTTCACCGTGTTAGCCAGGATGGTCTCGATCTCCTGACCTCGTGATCCGCCCACCTCGGCCTCCCAAAGTGCTGGGATTACAGGCGTGAGCCAGCGCACCCAGCCCATCTAATTTTTGTGTTTTGTGTAGAGACTGGGTTTCACCATGTTGCATGAACTCCTGACCTCAAGTGATCCACCTGCCTTGACCTCCCAAAGTGCTGAGATTACAGGCCTGAGCCACTGTACCCAACCAGCCAATTAATAAAAGCAAGGGATCACCACAAATTTAAAAATCAGAAGTAAAATGTGATCGTTCTCTCTGTGTGTGTGTGTGTGTGTGTGTGTGTGTTTTATTTTGTTTTCTGAGACGGAGTCTTGCTCTGTCACCCAGGCTGGAGTGCAGTGGCACAATCTTGGCTCACTGCAACCTCCACCTCCCGTGTTCAAGGGATTCTACTACCTCAGCCTCCCAAATAGCTGGGACTTACGGGCACATGCCACCATGCCTGGCTCATTTTTGTATTTTTAGTAGAGACGGGGTTTCACCATGTTGGGCAGGTTGGTTGCAAACTCCTGACCTCAGGTGATCCTCCCACCTTGGCCTCCCAAAGTGCTAGGATTACAGGCGTGAGCCACCTTGCCCAGTGTGTGTGTGTGTGTGTTTAATCACATAGGATGGTATTATAATTAGGGCAATAGAATGAAAATATTAAAGAATTATTAACTTCTGTTTATGGCTTATTCTGCACTCTTCTTATCTGAGAAAGATAAAAACTGGAATAATTGGAACAATAAACTCTGAGTATAAATATATTATCTCTCAGGATATATATATATTTTTTTCTTCTTACCAACAGAGGTTTTACTGCGTTTGGTCCACAGTCATATTTCACATTATCTCATGGGATAGGGCCCCTGGGTGGGGGTCCCTGTGCAGTACTCGGTGGGGCGTGTGGCCAGGGGAGACGGAGCAGCATAGCTGGTCCGGCCCAGAAGGGGAGAAGGAGGGCTGGAGGCTCCTTAAAACCTACTGAGGGGTTGGCCGGGCACGGTGGCTCAAGCCTGTAATCCCAGCACTTTGGGAGGCCAAGGCAGGCGGATCACGTGGTCAGGAGATCGAGACCACCCTGGCTAACAAGGTGAAACCCCGTCTCTACTAAAAATACAGAAAAATTAGCCAGGCATGGTGGCGGGCGCCTGTAGTCCCAGCTACTCGGGAGGCTGAGGCAGGAGAATGGCGTGAACCCGGGAGGCGGAGCTTGTGGTGAGCCGAGATCGTGCCACTGCACTCCAGCCTGGGCGACAGAGCGAGACCCTGTCTCAAAACAAAACAAAACAAAACAAAAACCTACTGAGGGGCTGGGTGTGGTGGCTCACGCCTGTAATCCTAGCACTTGGGGAGGCCAAGGTGGGCGGATCACCTGAGGCCGGGAGTTTGAGACCAGCCTGGCCAACATGGTGAAACCCCATCTCTAATAAAAATACAAAAATTAGCCAGGCGTGGTGGAGCACTTATAGTCCCAGCTACCTGGGAGGCTGAAGCAGGAGCATCCCTTGAGACAGGGAGGTGGAGGTGCAGTGAGCCAAGATTGTGCCACTGCACTCCAGCCTGGGCAACAACAACAACAACAACATCAACAACAACAACAACAACATCAACAACAACAAAACCTACTGAGGCCACAGTGGAGGGGGTGGTTAGCATGGAGAAGGAGTCAGGCTTAGCCCCAACAACGCAGAATTCCACTTCCTTCTATGGGCCTCACTTTCCCCACCGGGCCCCGGGGCAGGTCTGAGGGTCTGAAGTCTGTTGGTCTGAGGGTTCTAGGGAAATGTAGCCACTTGGGAGCCTGAGATATTTAGCATTGCGGCCAGGCCCCTTTCCCAGGGCACTCATTTCCCAGCACGCTCTCCACTGTCCCCGCCCCATTCCTCTGGAAAAAAAAAAAGTATTTTTCTTTTGTTAATACATCCTGAAAGTTTTACGGGTACAGAAACCACAAACTCATTGGCTGACAAAATGGGGAAGAGACAAGTCAACTGGAAACCTTCGGGGACTGGTTCCCTCCAAGCCCAGGTCTCTTCTCCCCAGCACAGCTCAGCCCACAGCCTGGACGTGCCAGCAGGGACCTTCACCCTATACATATGGGGATACAGCTTTGACTCCTTGCCCCACAGCCTGGTGGCTCAGTCCTGCGAAGGACCAAGGCAAGGGGGAAAAAAGACCTTCTCCTTGATCCCACACCACCACTCACAGACCCTGGGTTGATTGGCAGCACTGAACAGATTAAGAAAAAAAAAACGATGAAAACACAGAAAAACCCAAAAACTCAGACGGGGAGATGATGCGGGGAGAGAGCGTGCTGGGAGCCTCAGTAGCGAGCCTCCTCTTGGTAGTAAGGGGGATATTCAGGGACCACCCCACGCCCGAGGGAGCCCTGTCGGCCACTGTGCCTTCTGGGCAGAACTTGGGGTCATATATCTGCCGGTCCAGGCCAAAGATCTGGCCGATTTGCTTGGCGCCCTGCGTGTAGCCCATCTGCAGGGACATGGAGGAGTTGTCACACTTGTTGGTTCCCAGCTTGGTGTCAACCGGGTCCTGGGAGCCTTCATGCCCACCTGGCTGGCACACTTGTTTGTACCCATCTGAAGGCTGATGGTTAAGTGGTCCATGGGGGGCACGATGTGGTTCTTGGGGTGGTAGAGATGCCTCCCTGTGCTGTACCCAGTCATGTCCGACTGGCTGGTGCATTTGTTGGTGCCCATCTGCAGCCCGATGGTGCATTGGCCAGCCTTCATGGTGGCATCGTCGAAGTTCAGCTCCTGCTTCTCCGAGTACTTAAGGCCGATGTCCACCCTGCTCTGCAGGCCCTTAGTCTTGGCTTTCCTCACCAGGGCGGGAAGAGACACCTGCACCTGTGTCATGTTCCCACTGTCAAACAGGTCGTTGGCATCAAACAGGTCCACGGTGTTCATGCCGTAGCTGACCATGGCCTTGATGAAATTGGAGAGGTTTTCTAGCTGGTGCCAGTTCTGCATGGAACGGTTGATCTTGGGACTGAGCCCGGCTATAGCTTGTTCATGAGTGTGCATAAGATGTCCTTCAGGCCCTTCTGGAAGTTGGGGCCAATGGAGAGGCTGGTGAGTCCCTCAATCCAGCTGCGGAGCTCTGCCTCCTTCTGGGGGTCATATTTGCACATGAGCCAGTTCTTGACCTCGGCTGACAGCCCGTACGAGGGGTCCTTGTTGAACTGCGTGGAGCTCATGGCTGGTGGGCACGGCGGCGGGGTGGGATGGGACGGGAGAGGACCTCCCGGCAGGCGCGGGGCTGGGACTTGCTCCTCTCGGGATATTTTTATGTGGTCTGGGCATGGTGGCTCACAGTTGTAATCCCAGCACGTTGTGAGGCCAAGATGGGAGGATCACTTGAGTCCCAGAGTTTGAGACCAGCCTGGGCAACATAGCAAAACCATGTCTCTACCAAAAAAAAAAAAAAAGTTATTGGGGCCTGGTGGCAAGCGCCTGTAGTCCCAGCTACTTGGGAGGCTGAGGAGGAAGGACAGCTTGAGTTCAGAAGTTCTAGGCTATAGTAAGCTGTGATCAGCCTACTGCATTCCAGCCTGGGTAACAGAGAGAGACCCTGTTTCTAATTCAATCAATCAATCAATCTATAGTGATATATATATATATATATATATATATATATATATGAAATTTTTTTTTTGAGTTTCACTCGTTGCCCAGGCTGGAGGGCAATGGCACAATCTCAGCTCTCCACAATCTCCACCTCCCCAGGTTCACGTGATTCTCCTGCCTCAATCTCCCAAGTAGCTGGGATTATAGGCCTGCACCACCACGCCCAGCTAATTTTGTATTTTTAGTAGAGACGGGGTTTCTTCATGTTGGTCAGGCTGGTCTAGAACTCCTGATCTCAGGTGATCCACCCCCCCTTGGCCTCCCAAAGTGTTGGGATTACATGCATGAGACACTGTGCCCGGCTATAGTGATATTTTTATGTGAAGCTGAAGAACAAAAGCTATTCTGTTATCTGGACGCAGGTTTTAGTTGGTTATTTATTTATTTTTTTGAGACAGTCTCTCTTTGTTGCCCAGGCTGAAGTGCAGTGGCAATGATCTGTGCTCACTGCAACCTCCGCCTCCCGGGTTCAAGCGATTCTCCTGCCTCAGCCTCCCGAGTAGCTGGGATTACATGCGCCCGCCACTACACCCAGCTAATTTTTGTATTTTTAGTAGAGATGGGGTTTCACCATATTGGCCAGGCTGGTCTTGAACTCCTGACCTCAAGTGATCCACCTGCCTTGGCCTCCCAAAGTGCTAGGATTACAGGCGTGAGTCACTGTACCTGGCCAGACCACTCAAATTTTTAACAAACCAAGCTATATGTGCCACACACCAAAATCCTGCCTTTCTTGGAATAAGGAAAATAAGCTAATATGATCTGACCCTTCTTCCCTCCAGAGCCTGAATCTCTAACTTGAGAGATAAAGACTGAAAAAGTCCAATTTAGAAAGTCCATTTCAGCCTATTTGGTGTCTAGGAATTTGAGATACTAATTGTCTTATCCCTACCCACTTCCCCATCTCAGAAAATCTTCCCTGCCACAGAGTCCCTGGCAGGGGCAGCTATGCTACTTACCATTAGACCTTGTCTCCCTAGCCACAGCTGATTGGATCAGAGAAGCACACCTAATCCATTCAGATGCTTTTCCCCGCCTTAACATGGGATGTCTCACAAATTTGGGTGTCATCCTTGCGTAGTGACTATGCTTATCTTCTCTGTATTGGTCCAGTTTTAGTATATGTGCTGCTTATACGAGCACCAATCCAATTCTTTTGCTTGCTAATTTGAACCCAGAGACTTCGACTTTGAGTAACGAGCTCAGTGGAGGACACCAGAGCTGGACAGTCAGGTAGTGTGAGGAGTGGCAGCCATTTGTTTTGGTGTATGCATGCTCATAAATGAGGAAATCCAGTCATCAGAGATGTGTCAACAGATACAGCAACTGTACAATTCCGGAGAAAGGTGGAGAGAGTAGTGGTCTGACAACTTTGACATCTGCGACTTCTACTTGGGATCTGTGATCCTCTCTGGATTTCTGATCATCCCCTTTTAATTAATTAATTTTTATTTATTTTTTGAGACAAGGTCTCGCTCTGTCGCCCAGGCTGGAGTGCAGTGGTGTAAGCATAGCTCAGTGCAACCTCAACCTCTCAGGCTCAATTGATCCTCCTACCGCAGCCTCTGGAGTAGCTGGGGCTACAGGCATGTGCCACCATGCTTGACTAATTTTTAATTATTTTTGGAGTTGGGGTCTCGCTATGTTGCCAGGGCTGGTCTCCAACTCCTGGACTCAAGTGATCCACCCTCCTTGGCCTCTCAAAGTGTTGGGATTACAGGCATGCATCACTGCACCTGGCTGATCATCCCCTTTTAAATTGGGTTAGGATACCTTTCTTTTACTTGTAACCAAAGAACACCTGATGGAACAGTTTTTAAAAGTCCATTTTTGTCACTCTACCTTTTCACACCTTTCTCTCAGCCTCCAGATCATACAGATTCCCTGTAATCTGTGTAAACTGGTTGGGAGCAGGGAAATAGGGAGAAGACATTTCCTTGAAATGCCCTAGACAAGAGACACTGGCATCCTTCTAGATGCAGGAATTCGGGGGTTCTTCAAGCCTCAGCCTGGCTTGCAGCAGTTTTGGCAGCCTTTGGAAGGCACCAGATGGTCAGCCATGTGATACATAATCTATGTAACTTATGCCATTTATTACTTTATAATTGTATCAAACTATAATTTGTAAGCAAATTTTGTTTAAAAGCTATTAACTAGGTTTTTCTGATTGTTTTGGTATACTTTTATAAAACAAGGCTATTAAATCCTGGTTGCAAGTTCCCAACCATCAATTTTTTGGTAGATTTAATATATAGTATATAGTTACAGAGTTTTAAGTACATGCGGAAATTTTCAGAATTTCTCATTTATTTCTTTGATCTCAAGGTTCTTAAAAAGCTGACATAGGCCAGGCATGGTAACTCATGCTTGTAATCCTAGCACTTGGGGAGGCCAAGGCCAGAGGATCCAACGAGGCCAGGAGTTCAAGAACAGCCTGGACGATTCTCTCAAAAAAAAAAAAAAAAGAGAGAGAGAGAGAGAACTTTAAGCCATGCAATTAGAGAATGTGAAGATAATCTACCCAAGTA
The DNA here is from genome assembly GCF_009828535.3 of Hylobates moloch. Classification (NCBI taxonomy): domain Eukaryota; kingdom Metazoa; phylum Chordata; class Mammalia; order Primates; family Hylobatidae; genus Hylobates; species Hylobates moloch. The sequence goes on along the minus strand of NW_026652277.1, from coordinate 128,668,808 downwards.
GATATTTACAAATAAACCTAACCTTCTCATTTTCCACATAACTAGTTTAGCATTATTTATTTGAAATCCACAATTATAGTTTTCAACTCTGCAAAATCTCATATATACTGTGTATTTAATACTATGTAATAAGAAAGCAAAAAATCAGAATCCTTCAAATATTACATACATAAAATTTATGAAACTAGGAGTTGCTACATTTCAATATAAACTCAATTAATGAATTTTATTCCAGAGAATGTAAGAATTACAAACATTTGGCCAGGTGCGGTGGCTCACACCTGTAATCCCAGCACTTTGGGAGGCAGAGGCGGGTGGATCACCTGAGGTCAGGAGTTTGAGACCAGCCTGGCCAGCATAGTTAAACCCCATCTCTACTAAAAATACAAAAATTAGCCGGGCTTGGTGGGGCAGGGGGCACCTGTAATCCCAGCTACCTGGGAGGCTGAGGCAGGAGAATCACTTGGACCTGGGAGTCGGAGGTTGCAGTGAGCCAAGATCGCGCCATTGCACTCCAGCCTGGGTGACAGAGCAAGACTGTCTCAAAAAAAAAAAAAAAGAAAGAATTACAAACATTTAAAGAGGATATTCTGTTGTCACCAGTGTAAAAGTGATACCTTTTTTTTAATGGGCACATATCAGGTAACTATGGGTACTTTGGTATCTGTTCATATTACAACACGTATACTTTTTTTTTTTGGAGGCAGAGTCTTGCTCTGTTACCCAGGCTGCAGTGCAATGGCATGATCTTGGCTCACTGCAACCTTTGCATCCCAGGTTCAAGTGATTCTCTTGCCTCAGCCTCCCAAGTAGCTGGGATTACAGGCGCCCACCACCATACCTGGCTAAATTTTAATTTTTAGTAGAGACGGGGGTTTCACCATGTTGGCCAGGCTGGTCTCGAACTCCTGACCTCAGGTGATCCACCCACCTCAGCCTCCCAAAGTGCTGGGATTACAGATGTGAGCCACCGTGCCCAGCCACAACACATATACTTTTAAAGTAGCTTTTTAAAAATGACTTTATTCTGTGAAGTATGAAAAAAGAAAAAAAGAAAACATGAAGTTTAATTCAATTCTGACATCATAAAAACATGCATTTATTTATAAGTATTGGTTATACTGTTTACAATTATTAAATACTTATGAAAGAAAGGTAGATGAAAAATAAAAATCATCATTTTGGATGAAAGGAAATAAATTATTTCTGCCTTGAGTGGTTAAAAATTCAAGTATTGGGGGGCCAGGGGGGAGGGATAGCATTAGGAGATATACCTAATGTAAATGACGAGTTAATGGGTGCAGCACACCAACATGGCACATGTATACATATGTAACAAACCTGCACGTTGTGCACATGTACCCTAGAACTCAAAGTATAATAAATATATATGTATATAAAAAAATTCAAGTATTGACCGGGCATGGTGGCTCACGCCTGTAATCCCAGCACTTTGGGAGGCCGAGGCTGGTGGATCATCTGAGGTCAGGAGTTCAAGACCAGCCTGGCCAACATGGTGAAACCCCATCTCTACAAAAATACAAAAATTAGCCGGGCATAATGGCGGGTGCCTATAATCCCAGCTACTTGGGAGGCTGAGGCAGGAGAATCGTTTGAACCCGGGAGGCAGAGGTTGCAGTGAGCCAAGATCGCACCACTGCACTCCAGCCTTGGTGACAGACTGAGACTCTGTCTCAAAAAAAAAAAAAAGAAAGAAAGAAAAGAAAGGAGTGATTCTTTTATCCTTTGTACTCATTTGTTTTCCTTTTCATGCATCTTGCTGCCCTACATAAAAGTTAGTTGTAACTCTTTTAAATTAAGATCTCCAGTGTGAAGTAGTGTATTGCTTAACTGGACAGGGCTGTAACCTGAAGTGTGAGAAGGGGAGTGTCCCCATTTCCCAATAGCAGGTCTTTAGCAATAAAGGTGTGGTACCACCAGTGCTAAAGAATACTATTCTAGTTAAACGTGTTTGTGTTCTGCATCTTCCATTGTGCAGTAACTCTATTATTTATAAATTCTAATCCTTTAGTAAAGAAAAAAAGTAAGAAAGAAAAACAAAAACCAAAAGCCATCTATAGGCTTTGAAAATTCCTGGACATAAAGCATCAGTCACTGGATTTTCCTTCACCCCTGCCAAGTTCCACAGTCTCAGAGCAGGCTTCCCAACAAGAGCTAGGAGAGCAGGACAGGGAAATGTTGCTAAGTGACATGGGGTTTAGTCGTGCGATGGAGTATCAGAGGACACTTGACGTTGAGCCTTGTGCTACTTCATGGCCATTCCACAATATAATGGAAGAGCTGTAACATTATGTAGATAATGGAGGATTGTAGACAGAGTGGCAAAATAGAGAATTCCTAGCTTCAACTGTTAGTTCCAAAAGGTCAGGTAGTTTAAGAATGATGTGTTTAGGCTGGGTGCAGTGGCTCACACCTGTAAGCTCAGCACTTTGGGAGGCTGAGGCAAGAGGATCACTTGAGATGAGGAGTTCAAGACCAGCCTGGCCAACATGGTGAAACCCTATCTCTACTAAAAATACAAAAATGGCCAGGTGCGGTGGCTCACGCCTGTAATCCCAGCCCTTTAAGAGGCCGAGGCAGACAGATCACGAGGTCAAGAGATCCAGACCATTCTGGTCAACATGGTGAAACCCTGTCTCTACTAAAAAATACAAAAATTAGCTGGGCATGGTGGCTTGCGCCTGTAGTCCCAGCTACTCAGGAGGCTGAGGCAGGAGAGTCGCTTGAACCCAGGAAGTGGAGGTTGCAGTGAGCTGAGATCGCGCTACTGCACTCCAGCCTGGGCAACAGAGCGAGATTCCGTCTCAAAAACAAAAACAAAAAACAAAGAAACCCCCACAAACCCCAAAATTAGCTGAACGTGGTAGTGCATGCCTGTAGTCTCAGCTACTCAGGAGGCTGATGCAAGAGAATTGCTTGAACCCTAGAGGTGGAGGTTGCAGCGAGCCAAGATGACACCACTGCACTCCAGCCTGAGTGACAGAGTGAGACTCTGTCTCGAAAAAAAGAAAGAAAAGAAAAAATAGAAATGCTGTTGAATGCAGGCATACCTCAAATATATTGCAGAGTCAATTTCAGACCACTCCACAATAAAATGAAAATTGCAATAAAGTGAGTCACACACACTAAAAAAAAAAAAAAAAAAGTGCTTAATTAGCCAATGATGCAAATTCAAAAAAAAGGGAAAGATTGATATGGTTGCTTATCTCTCTAAATTTTTCATGTTAGTTCCTTCCGCACCCCAGAATAATCTTAGGTTTAGAACTAATTAATTAACTAATTAATTAATTAAACCTTTTGTTCATTCAAAAAAATATTCATTGAGTACCTATAAGGTAGAGTGTTAGGTCAAAGTATGAAAATTGACTCTTACACTGATATTGTGAGGTTTGCTAAGAAGTTTGTTGTAAAAATGAGAAAGTATGGAGATCAAAGACAGCAATTCTTTGTATTGATTATTGTTTTATTTTATTTCTAAGATACGGCAAGAGAATGAGCCTTTATTAGATATGACTATGAGTTCCAAAACTGATGTTTCCCAGTTGTTGAAGGAGGTGACCAGGAAGTCTTAACATGAATAGCTACATAATATTAAGAATTCATTATGGGCCAGGTGCAGTGGCTTACGCCTGTAATCCCAGCACTTTAAGAGGCTGAGACGGGTGGATCCTGAGGTCAGGAGTTCTAGAACAGCCTGGGCAACACAGTGAAACCCTGTATCTACTAAAATACAAAAAACTAGCCAGACTTGGCAGCTTGTGCCTGTAGTCCCAGCTACTTGGGAGACTGAGGCAGGAGAATTGCTTGAACCCAGGAGGCAGAGGTTGCAGTGAGCCATGATCCTGCCACTGCACTCCAGCCTGGGTAACAAAGAGAGACCCTATCTAAAAAAAAAAAAAAAACAAAAAAAAAAACTCGTTATGTTATAGAAGATTGCTAGAGTTCTGTTTTAAACCAAAGCTCTTGATTTTACTTTAAATAATTCAATTTATGCACATTTTAAGAAGCGTATTGTTAAAGTAAGCTGCACTTGTTACTTATTTTTTGCATATTCATTCACTATTCTGTGTCTAGGATATCCTTTATTTTTCTCCTGGCAAATAATGTGTCTAAGATAAATGAACAATGACATTTATTAAGCACTTAATTTATGCAAGCTGGGGTGATGTTAAACACTATGTGATTAGAACCAATTTTGAGGGCCAGGTGCAGTGGCTCATGCTTATAATCCCAGCACTTTGGGAGGCCAAGGTGGGCAAATCGCTTGAGGTCAGGAGTTTGAGACCACCCTGGCCAACATGGTGAAACCCTGACTCTATTAAAAATACAAAAATTAGCTGGATGTGGTGGCAGGTGCCTGTAATCCCAGCTACCGGGGTGGCTGAGACACAATAATTACTTGAACCTGGGAGGTGGAGGTTGCAGTGAGCCGAAATTGTACCACTGCACTCCAGCCTGAGTGACAGAGCGAGACTCTGTCTCAAACAAACAAACCAAATCAGACTTCTAGCCAGGCACAGTGGCTCATGCCTGTAATCCCAACATTTTGGGAGGCCAAGGTGGAAGAATTGCTTGAGGCAGGAGTTTGAGACCAGCCTGGGCAACATAGTGAGACCCTGTCTCTACCAAAAAATTATAGAATTAGCCTGGCCTGGCGACATGCCCCCTGATCCCTATTGCTCGGGAGGATGAGGCAGGAGAAGTTCGAGGCCTTTAGCATAGGAGTGCGAGGCTGCAGGGAGCTATGATCACACTACTGCACTCCAGCCTGGGCAACAGAGACTCTGTCTCATTAAAAAAAAAAAAAAATTAAAAGAATCAAACTTCTCTCTGTTGGATGAGGATGCTGACCAGATTAAGGAAGGGTTGCCCGCCTCCTCCTGATAGGGTATGAGAAGAGCTTAATTGATGCCTGTGTCAGTTTCCTCAGGCTGCTGTGAAAATTGCCACAAACTGAGTGGCTTAAAACAACAGGAACTGATTAGCTCACAGTCCCGGAGGCCAGAAGTCTGAAATCAAGATGTCTGGAGGGCCACGATCTCTCTGAAGCCCACAGGGGAGAATCCTTCTGTGCAGATTCCAAGTTCTGGTGTTGCCTGCAAGCCTCGGCAGTCCTTGCTTTACGGCAGCGTAACTCGAATCTCTGTCTCCACACGGCCATCTTCTCTCTGTATCTGTGTGAACAAACTTCCCTCTTCTTATTTCACTAGTCATATGACACTAGTCATAATAGATTTAGGGCCCACCCTAGTCCAGTATAACCTCATTTTAACTTGAGTACATCTGCAAATAGCCTATTTCCAAAAAGGTCACATGCACAGGTTCCAGGTAAACATAAATTTTACGGGAACAGCATTTAACCCAGTGCTGTGTCCAAACTTGTCACCGAATGAGGGGCCATCCTGAAAATGCCATTCAGTGGGAGTTGGAGGGCATCTTTGATACCCATGGACTTTCTTATTCATGTTTTTTTCTTTCATATCTAGGACTTTCTTATTCATGTTTTTTTCTTTCATATCTAGGACTTTCTTATTCATATTTTTTCTTTCTTTTTCAGTTTTTTGTTTTTTTCTGAGACAGAGTCTCACTCTGTCACCCAGGCTGGAGTGCAGTGATGCGATCTCAACTCACTGCAGCCTCCGCCTCCCGGGTTCAAGTGATTCTCGTGCCACAGCCTCCTGAGTAGCTGGGACTACAGGTGTGCACCACCACACTGAGCTAATTTTTGTATTTTTTATAGAGACGGGATTTTGCCATGTTTGGCCAGGCTGGTCTGAAACTCCTGGCCTCAAGTGATTTGCCCCCCTTGGTCTCCAAAAGTGCTGGGATTACAGGTGTGAGCTACTACACCCAGCCAATTTTTATCTTTTTTTTTTAAGACGGGGTTTGTCTGTGTTGCCCTGGTCTCTAACTCGTGGGGTCAAGCACTCCTCTTGCTTCAGCCTCCCAAAGTGCTAAGATTACAGGCATGAGTCACTGTACCTCGTCCTCATGTTTTCTTTCTGTAAAGGAGAGTCTAACTACAAGAATGTTACTGCCGAGCGCGGTGGCTCATGCCTACAATCCCAGAACTTTGGGAGGCTCAGGCAGGCGGATCACCTGAGGTCGGGAGTTCTAGAACAGCCTGACCAACATGGAGAAATCCCGTCTTTACTAAAATACAAATTTAGCTGGGTATGGTGGCGCATGCCTGTAATTCCAGCTACTTCGGAGGCTGAGGTAGGAGAATTGATTGAACCTGGGAAGCGGAGGTTGCAGTGAGCCGAGATCGCGCCACTGCACTCTAGCCTGGGCAACGAGAATGAAACTCCATCTCAAAAAAAAAAAAAAAGAATGTTACTAAGACACCCCCTCTCCATCTTTTAGTGGTATTACTCTACTCTGATAACAAAAATATATCACGGTAGACAAATTTCAGTCTTTAAAATTAGGCTAGTGTTTTCTGTCGACAGATTACAAGACTTTTCTGTTGTTTTTATTGTCATTTTTTTAGTAAATCCTGTGTGGGAAAATACTGGATGTCTTCAAGTATATAATAAATACAATGTGCTACAAAACAAAAACAAAGTTGATTAGTCCTACTATCAAGCTGATGCTTATTTCACAGAGCTGGGACATTTTAATTTTCATTCAGAAAGGAGGTTTTTTTTTTTTTTTTTAAGATGGAGTCTCGTCCTGTTGCCCAGGATGGAATGCAGTGGCCTGATCTCAGCCAGGGTGGAGTAGTGTAGTGGCCCAATCTCGGCTGACTGCAACCTTGCCTCTGAGGTTCAAGTAATTCTCCTGCCTCAGCCTCCCGAGTAGCTGGGACTACAGGCGCCTGCGACCATGCCGAGTTAATTTTTGCATTTTTAGTAGGGATGGGGTTTCATCATGTAGGCCAGGCTCGTCTTGAATTCCTGACCTCAAGTGATCCACCTGCCTCGTCCTCCCAAAGTGCTGGGATTTCAGGTGTAAGCCACCACGCCCGGCTAGAAATTTTGAAATGAAATATAAGATAATTAAAAAAAGAGAGGCAGCTGGGCGCAGTGGCTCACTCCTGTAATCCCAGCACTTTGGGAGGCCAAGGCAGGCAGATCATCTGAGGTCGGGAGTTTGAGACCAGCCTGACCAACAAGGAGAAACCCCGTCTCTACTAAAAATACAAAATTAGGGCCGGGCATGGTGGCTCACACCTGTAATCCCAGCACCCTGGGAGGCAGAGGTGGGCGGATCCCCTGAGGTCAGGAGTTCGAGACCAGCCTGGCTAACATGGTGAAACCCCATCTCTGCTAAAAGTACAAAAATTACCCAGGTGTGGTGGTGGTGGTGGGGGGGTGTCTGTAATCCCAGCTACTCAGGAGGCTGAGGCAGAGAGAATCACTTGAAGCTGGGAGGCAGAGGTTGCAGTGAGCCGAGATGGCACCACTGCACTCCAGCCTGGGCGACAGAGCAAGACCCCGTCTCAAAACACACACACACACACACACACACACACACACACACACACACACACACACACACACAATTAGCCAGGTGTGGTGGTGCATGCCTGTAATCCCAGCTACTTGGGAGGCTGAGGCAGGAGGATCACTTGAATCCAGGAGGTGGAGGTTGCGGTGAGCCAAGATCACACTACCACACTCTACCTTGGGCAACAAGAGCAAAACCCCATCTCAAAAAAAAAAAAAAAAAAAAAAGAGAGGTGGCCAGGTGTAGTGCCTCATTCCTGTAATCCAAGCACTTTGAGAGGCCAAGGCAGGAGGACTGCTTAAGCCCAGGAGTTCAAGACCAGCCTGGCCAACATGGTGAAACCTTGTCTCTACTAAAAAAAAAAAAAATCAGCCGGGCATGGTGATGCACATCTGTAATCCCAGCTATTTAGGACACTGAGGCAGGAGAATTGCTTGAACCCCAGAGGCAGAGGTTGCCACTGTACTCCAGCCTGGGCAACAGGGTGGGACTCCGTGTCAAAAAAAAAAAAAAAAAGAACCAACTTTGGGCCAGGTGTGGTGGCTCACACCTGTTATCCCAGCACTTTGGGAGGCTGAGGTGGGCAGATCACTTGAGATCAGGAGTTTGAGACCAGCCTGGCCAACATGGTGAAACCTCATCCCTACTGAAAATACAAAAATTAGCTGGGCAACGTGGCACATGCCTATAGTCCCAGCTACCCAGGAGGCCGAGGCAAGAGAATCACTTGAACCGGGAGGCAGAGGTTGCAGTGAGCCAAGATCGCACCATTGCACTCCAGCCTTGGCAACAGAGCAACAAGACTTCCTCTCAAAAGAAAAAAAAAAGAACCAACTTTCAAATAAGAAAAACAAAACAGGCTGTGCTTCATAGCTGCCGTGTGTCCTGCGTGGTCAGGTGCTGTCATGAGATTTTGGACTCCCTGAAGGCCATCCCTAGATCTTGGGTTAAAAGTCTGTATTCTAGTCTGAACCGTAGGAAGAAAAAATAGTCGATATTTTCTTATGGGATGTAGAAGGCAGAAAATATTTTGACTTCCTGAGTTCTTACAGTGCTGTCAGCCAAGGGCATTGTCACCCCAAGATTGTGAATGCTCTAAAGAGTCATGTGGACAAACCTCTAGAGCTTTCTATAATAACATACTTGGTGAATACGAGGAGTATATTACTAAACTTTTCAACTACCACAGTTATTCCCATGAATACGAGAATGGAGGCTGCAGAGACTGCCTGTAAACTAGCTCGTAGGTGGGGCTATACCGTGAAGGACATTCAGAAATACAAGCAAAGGTTGTTTTTGCAGCTGGAAACTTTTGGGGTAGGACATTTTCTGCTAGGTCCAGTTCCACAGACCCGACCAGTTATGATGGTTTGGGGCCGTTTATGCTGGGATTTGACATCATTCCCTATAATGATCTGCCTGCACTGGAGCATGCTTTTCAGGATCCAAATGTGGCTGTGTTCATGGTGGAACCAATTTAGGGTGAAGCGAGTGTTGTTGTTCTGGATCCAGGTTACCTAATGGGAGTGCAAGAGCTCCACACCAGGCACCAGGTTCTGTTTATTGCTGATGAAATACAGACAAGATTAGCCAGAACTGGTAGACGGCTGGCTGTTGAACGTGAAAATGTCAGACCTGATATAGTCCTCCTCGGAAAGGCCCCTTCTGGGGGCTTATCCCCTATGTCTGCGGTGCTGTGTGATGATGACATAATGCTGACCATTAAGCCAGGGGAACATGGGTCCACATACGTTGGCAACCCATTAGGCTGCTGAGTGGCTATCACAGCCCTTGAAGTTTTAGACCTTGCTGAAAATGCAGAAAAAATGGGTATTGAGAAATGAACTCACGAAGCTAACTTCTGATGTTGTAACTGCCGTAAGAGGAAAAGGATTATTAAACGCTGCTGTTACTAAAGAAACCAAAGATTGTGATGCTTGGAAGGTGTGTCTACAACTTCAAGATAACGAACTTCTGGCCAAGCCAACCCATGGCAACATCATCAGGTTTGTGCCTCTGCTGGTCATCAAGGAGGATGAGATTCATGAGTCCAGTGAAATCATTAAGACCATCTTGTCTTTCTGAGGGTAGCAGTTGCTTTCAGTGGTGGCTGGGAGCCAGCTGGAGACAGGTGGTCCTGTAAAAGCTCTGCTCTTAATGCGGGCACATTCTATTCCCATGTGTCTTCAAATACTTTTTTTGGAATATAAATTTTTTTTCAGTTGATACATAATAGAACAACATTTATGAACCTACTGTTTGCTTTGTAACAAAACTAAGAGAATGCAATGGCATCTATATTCAGCGAGTGTTCCGATATGTCTGTGTACTTTCTTTTTTTTTTTTTGAGAAAGAGTCTCTCTCTGTAGTCCAGGCTGGAGTGCAATGGTGTGATCTCGGCTCACTGCAACCTCTGCCTCCTGGGTTCAAGCAATTCTCCTGCCTCAGCCTCCCAAGTAGCTGGGATTACAGGCGCCTGCCTCTATGCCTGGCTAATTTTTTTGTATTTTTGGTAGAGACGGGGTTTTGTCATGTTGGCCAGGCTGGTCTCGAACTCCCGACCTCAGGTGATCCACCCGCCTTGGCCTCCCAAAGTGCTGGGATTACAGGTGTGAGCCACTGCGCCAACTACATTACTTTTTAAGGACAAAATGAATGAATTAATATATCAGAACATAAAAGCAAGTTTGTTTCCTTGGTTTTAATCTATTTTTGAAACCATAATGTGAAATTAAATTTCAGTCTACATTTTTGCTGTGGTTTGAATGTTTCCCCCAAGGTCACATGTTGGAAACTTGATGCCCCAATGCAGTGGTGTTGGGAGGTGCGCCCTTACGCGATGTATTTGGGTCATAAGGGCACAACCCTCATGAATAGATTAATGCCATTACAGTGGGAGTGGGTTCCTTATTTAAAAAAACAATTTTTGCCCTCCTCTCTCTCTCTCTGTCCCTGAGTGTGGAAAAACTCAAACTGTTTTTTCTGTCCTCTCACACCACAACTATCATCAACATGGAAGACTTTTGTGATCAAATGCGTGGAGGTTTTTTCCCACGCACCAAGTAAGCAATCACTTTTGCAGCAGACACCATCTGGGTGTCCTCAAATTCAATTCTGACACTATCTACTTGGAGATAGTTCAGATCACACAGGTTGAGGGCTGAGTCCCCAAGACTTCCTCCACTTCAGACACCGGTCACTAGTCTGGGCCTCCAGAACTTCTGACTGACCAGCTCTGGGCTCTGACAACCCTCTCTTTGAGTATGATTAATTTGCTAGAATGGGTCTCAGAACTCAGGGAAACACTTATGTTTACCAGTTTATTATAAAGAATATTACAAAGAATACAGATGGAGAGACACATGGGTTGAGGAATGGGGGAAAGAACACAGAGCCTCTGTCCCCTCCCTGAGTGCACCACCTTCCAGGAACCTCCATGTGTTCAGCTTTCTGGAAGCTCCTTAAACCCTGTCTTCTTGGACCTTTATGGAAACTTCATTGGATAGGCATGATTGACCACCATTTGGAAATGTGATTGGACAAAAAGTGTATGATCTAACACTAACAGACCGAGTAGGGAAACTCAGCAAGGCCTGCCTGTTCAGGCCTTGAGTCACAGGGACCCCAGAATCGTCTTGGGCTCCCTTGCAGCATTCCTTCTTCCAGGGTATGGGGCAGAACCGCTTCTGAATTGAGGGTATAATGACCTACAATCAGACCAGGTAGGTCTGAGAATTTCTTTATGACCAGCTTCAAAACAGAAAGGCAAGAGAAGAGTCCTGCCTTGGGGAGAGAAAGCAGTAAATGAAAGTAGGGCAAGGGAAGGCTAGAGAGAGAGAGAGAGATTCTGTTTTCTGAGGCCCAAATTGCCTCAACATTATAACAAGAGCTATGGGGGTTATGAGCCAGGAGCTTTGGATGCAAACCTATCTATTAATATATGTACATAATATCACACTCCCTCTCCTGCCCTTCCACTATGGAATGATGGAGCAAGAAACCCCTTGCCAAATGCCAACTCCTCAATCTTGTACTTCCCAGCCATCAGAGCTGTGGGCCAGTAAATTTATGTCCATGATGAGTTACCCAGTCTGTGGTATTATATTACAAGCAGCACAAAATGAACTATTAAACTGCCTTTCACGAATTTATTTTTCAAAGGGCAATGGGGAAGTTTTCTATTAGCCCTTATGCAAGTCTCTCTTGAACCCCTGGTAATAGCCTAGTTTACCTTGATATCAAGACGGTTGGGAAAGCACCAAACTCCACATGTGGCATGTGCCCATGCTGACTTCCAGGGGTTCATGCTACAAGACCTAAAGTTCTTTTTTTTTTTCTTAAAGTTTTTTTTTTTTTTTTAATCAGTGTTGACCAGGTTGGCCTCGAACGTGTAGCCTCGCCTCCCCAAGTGCCAGGGCAACCGGCCTGAGCCACAGCAGCTCCCAAACAAGACTTAAAGTTCTTATGAGATTGTCTAAAACAAAAAGATGTCAGGAGGGCTGATGGTGGTTCCATGTGTGCTAAATGTGTCTATAACAGGATCAAGTTTGTTTTCCTTATCAAGGAGCAGAAAATCACGAAAGTGTTGAGAGCACAAGCACAGAATCAGAAAGCTAAATTTAAAAAGTGCAGTTTTTGAGTAATAAATCAAAAGGCTACAAAAAATTATCAAATTTGTTCTAGCATAGTGAGAGATAAATGAACAATACCCATTATTCTTTATACTCTTTGGTAATTAAAAAAGATTTCTCAGCCAGGCAAGGTGGCTAATGCCTGTAATCCCAGCACTTTGGGAGGCCGTGGCGGGCAGATCACCTGAGGTCGAGAGTTCAAGACCAGCCTGACCAACATGGAGAAACCCTGTCTCTACTAAAAATATAAAATTAGCTGGGCTTGGTGGTGCATGCCTGTAATCCTAGCCACTCGGGAGGCTGAGTCAGGAGAATCGCTTGAACCCAGGAGGTGGAGGTTGCTGTGGGTGGAGATTGTGCCAATGGACTCCAGCCTGGGTGACAAAGATTCCATATCAAAATGACAACAACAACAACAACAAAAACAAACAAACAAAAAAACCAAAAAAAACCCCACAACTTTTCAAAAAAGTACTTATGGCTTGGCATGGTGGCTCACACCTGTAATCCCGATATTTTGGGAGGCCAAGTCGGGGCGACTGCTTGAGCCCAAGAGTTCGAGACCTGCCTGGGCAACACAATGAGACCCCTTCTTTATTAAAAAAGAAAAGAAAAGGCCGGGCATGGTGGCTCATGCCTGTAATCTCAGCACTTTTGGAGGCCGAGGCAGATGGATCACTTGAGGTCAGGAGTTCAAGACCACTCTGGCCAACATGCTGAAACCTCGTCTCTACTAAAAAAATACAGAAGTTAGCCGAGCATGGTGGCACATGCCTGTAGTCCCAGCTACTTGGGAAGCTGAGGCAGGAGAACTGTATGAACCCGGGAGGTGGAGGTTGCAGTGAACCAAGATTGCACCACTGTACTCCAGCCTGGGTGACAGAGCTGGACTCCATCTCAAAAAATAAAATAAAATAACTTCTAAATATTATATAACCTTTTATTAGTTTAATGATCATATATTACTTCTGTATTTCAAAAATCATTTCTGAATATTTAAATAATTAATCTCAAATAGAACTAGAACCAAGATGCCTTCTTTTCAAGTAATCACCACACTCAGTCCTCAGTCTAGGCTTCAATGAACTAATCAAGCAAATACTTAGAGCTACCTCCAGCTGCTCCGCTTTGAACATTAAACTCAGAATCTCTAGTCAAAGCCTTGTACTGGTAAAATTTGCCCAATTCTGTGTTACATTGCATATTCCTTTAACACTTCAATGCATTCCCACAAATTTCTTAGGTTCCTATTAATACCAACTTGCAAGATTTTGCAATTATTTTGGTATGTAAAGCCTTATCTACTTGGAACACATATTTTAATTTTCTCCCCAAGGCACTCTGGGAGTGAACTGGTTTATGGAGGCAGGCAGGGATGGTTGGGGTGGGTCTTCAGGAGAACAGGCATCCTCTTGTGAGGTTACTGCCTTTGGAAAGGTTTAAACAAGGGAAACCAGTTTCCTGAGACAGTGAAGGAGTTCTGTTTCCACTGGCAAGGGAAGGTCAGGGAATTTGGGGGTATAAGATTGCCAGCTTCGCCTGAGTTCACCCACATATTCCCAACGTCTAAGAGTTTACCTCCTTCCCAATACCCTCATCTTAACATGAAAGACTTGATGAAGTTGTATGTTGTGTTTTAATTCTATAATCTGCAAAATTAAATTTGGGGCTTTGTCTGCCAGGCAGTTGCAAGAAATCAGTTTTTTAAGTTTAATTTTATTGTAAATTAATGATTTATGGTTGTATATATGAAGAGATCAGCTCTTTTAATGTTATTGTGGAACTTTTCTGGGTCTCTACTCTTTGAACTGAGAGTTCAACTCCCTGTCATTTTCTTTTTTTTTTTTTTGACAGCGTTTTGCTCTGTCACCAGGCTAAAGTTCAGTCGCATGATCACAGCTCACTGCAGCCTCAATCTCCTAGGCTCAAGCGATTCCCCCCCACCTCAGTTTCCCAAGTAGTTGGGACTGCAGGTGCACCACCATGCCTGGCTAATATTTTAAATTTTTTGTAGAGATAGGGTCTTGCCATGTTGCTCAGGCTGGTCTTGAACTCACGGGCTCAAGCAATCTTCTTGCCTTGGCCTCCCAAAGTGCTAGGATTACAGGTGTTAGCCACTATGCTTGGCAACATTTTCTTATTCTTACTGAAATATTCTTCTATTCTCCAGTGCTCCTAGAAGAAATCATCTTGTCTTTTTGTTTGTTTGTTTGTTTTAGAAACAGTGTAAAGAGGTTTTTCTTTTTTTTAAATTGTGTAAATGTAACATTAGGCTAAATTATTTAAAGTCAATAAATTTTTATTCAAGGAATTCCATGTTGTGATTTGTTCCACTGTCCATCAGGGTCACTTTAGATCCTCTAAAGAGCTGGAGTCAAAAGATTTATCTTCAAATTAGCCCCTTTTAATGAAACTAATGCTAATTTTAATCCAGTTGTCCTGTCAGTCCATAATTCTTTTATTTTGGCTTCTGTCGTCTCCTTTTAATATGGATATACTGATGAAGACTTCAAAATTCACCAAGAATCTTTGGGATCTAATTTCTTCAACCAATTTAGGGTCCTTTTTACTGTAGGTGGTGGATCTGCCTGGTTTTCAATTTGACACCCTCTCTTAACATGAGTGAGTTCAAATCATATTTATTCCTAAGCGATCTCACTCAAGAATAGTACAGATATGTGGAATACGCCCATACCTTTAACTCCAGACATCATGTTCTCAAGATAAGAGGCTTTAAAACAAAAAGCCATTGTCTATATCATGTCAACATGAAATTGGAATGCAAAATTAATACTGCTGAGGATTTCCCTCATATCCCACACTGTTTATCTCTTCTACAGTCCTAGAATCAATCTTTTTTTTTTATTAAGAGACAGGGTCTGTCTTTGTTACCCAGGCTGGAGTACAGTGGTGCCATCAAAGCTCAGTGCAGCCACCAACTCCTGGCTCAATCCTCTTGCCTTAGCCTCCCCTTCCTGAGTAGCTGCAACTACAGGTACATGCCCCAATATCCAGCTAATTTTTAAATTTTTGTGGAGATGAGGTGTTTGTTAGTTTCTTGCCCAGGCTCATCTTGAACTCCTGGTTTCAAGCAATACACCCATTTCGGTGTGGAGATTGCAGGCTTTAGCCGCTGTGCCTGGCCTGGAACCAACCTTTATGGCTATCAATACTCCATCAGTTAACTGCCTCAGGTATCATAATATCCCTTCTTATATGTATCAAAGTTCATACTGAACAATGAGTTCTGGGTTGCAAAAGAGGATTTATTTTTTGCACCTATCCAAGTCTTTGTCCACAAGTTAAACAAAAACATACGTAAGTGCAGTTTTGTTGTTGTCGTTGTTGTTTTTTATTGACACGGAGTCTCGCTCTGTCACCCAAGCTGGAGAGCAGTGGTGTGATAGCTCACTGCAACCTCCGCCTCCTTTGTTCAACTGATTCTCCTGCCTCGGCCTTCCGAACAGCTGGGATTACAGGTGCTTGTCATCACACATGGCTAATTTTTGTATTTTTAGTTTCACCATGTTGACCAGGCTGGTCTCGAACCCCTGACCTCAAGTGATCCGCCTGCCTCAGCCTCCCAAAGTGCTGGGATTATAGGCATGCGCCACCGAGCCCAGCTGAAATCATCTTGTCTTTGGCTATCTTTATTATCACATTAGACAAGCTCTTGAATTCTCAAAGCCTTGCCCTTTCCAAGCTCTTCATTCCAAACAAACACAACTCATATTTTCAGGAATCATAATGTCATCATCCCATGATGTAATAATGGTTAGTTGTGTTGACTTCACAAGGCTGTAGTACCCAGTTAATCAAAAACTAATTTAGGTGTTGCTAGAAGGAAATTTTCTGGCCGGGTGCGGTGGCTCATGCTTGTAATCCCAGCACTTCGGGAGGCCGAGGCAGGCGGCTCACAAGGTCAGGAGTTTGAGGCCAGCCTGGCCAACGTGGTGAAACCCTGTCTCTACTAAAAAAATACAAAAATTAGCTGGGCATGGTGGCGTGCACCTGTAATCCCAGCTACTCAGGAGGCTAAGGCAGGAGAATTGCTTGAACCGGGGAGATGGAGGTTGCAGTGAGCCAAGATTCTGCCACTGCACTCCAGCCTGGGTGACAGAGCAAGACTCCATCTCAAAAAAAAAAAAAAAAGGAAATTTGCAGAAGGAATTTTGTAGATAGGATAAGCATCTACAGTTGACTTTAAGTAAAGGAGATTATCATCCATTAATTATCTGGGTGGACCTTATTCAATCAGTTAAATGGCCTAAGAGCAAAATGGAAGTTTCCCTAAGAAAGAATAAATTCTTTTTTTTTTTTTTTTTGAGATGGAGCCTCGCTCTGTCGCCAAGGCTGGAGTGCAGTGGCACGATCTCGGCTCACTGCAAGCTCCGCCTCCCAGGTTCACGCCATTCTCCTGCCTCAGCCTCCCGAGTAGCTGGGACTACAGGCGCCTGCCACCATGCCCAGCTAATTTTTTATCTTTTTAGTAGAGACAGGGTTTCACCGTGTTAGCCAGGATGGTCTCAATCTCCTGACCTGGTGATCCGCCTGCCTCGGCCTCCCAAAGTGCTGGGATTACAGGCATGAGCCACCGTGCCTGGCCTTTAGAAAGAAGAAATTCTAACCTTGGGCTACAGTTTTAGCTTCTGCCTGAGTTTCCAGCCTAAGAGCCTGCCCAAGGTTTCAGACTTGCTTAGCCAGCCCCCACAATTATGAAAGGTAACAAATAATTCCTTGCAATAAATTTATAAACTTACACACACATACCACACACACACCACACACACACCACACCACACACACACACACACACACACACACACACACTACTAGTTCTTTTTCTGGTAGAATCCTAATTGATATGCATGCCATGCATTCAGAGATAGCTACATAATTGCAAAGTGAAAATGTAAGGACCTTGTACAAAAAGCAGAAAAAAAATGCAGTTAAGATACTAAAATATAAAGCATAGTTCTTTTTTTTTTTTGAGACAGAGTCCTGCTCTGTTGCCCAGGCTGGAGTGCACTGGCGTGATCTCAGCTCACTGCAACCTCTGCCTACTGAGTTCAAGCAATCCTCCTGCCTCAGCCTCTCAAGTAGCTGGGACTACAGGTGCACGCCATCACACCCATCTAATTTTTGTATTTTTAGTAGGGACGAGGTTTCAACATGTTGGCCAGGCTGGTCTTGAACTCCTGACCTTAGGATCCACCTGCCTCAGCCTCTCAAAGTGCTGGGATTACGGGTGTGAGCCACTGCGCCTGGCCAGCATTTTTCTTTAAAAATATTTTATTATTATTTATAAAATAAAAAATATTTTATTATTATTTATAAAATAAAAATATTTATTATTTTTATTTATGTTGCCCAGGGTGGAGTGCAGTGGCGCAATTATGGCTCACTGCAGCCTCAACTTCTTGGGCTCAAGTGGTCCTCCCACCTCAAGCCTCCTGCCTCGTTGGGACTAAAGACAAGCACCAGCACGCCTGGCTAATTTTTGTATTTTTTATAGAGGCTGGGTTTCACCATGCTGCCCAGGCTGGTCTCAAACTCTTGGGCTTACGAGATCCTTCTATGTTGGCCTCCCAAAATGCTAGGATTACAGGCATGAGCCACCACATCAAGACTTGAGATAATTTTTCTACTTGAGATAATTTTTCTAAAAAGATTTAACTGTATATTTACATCATTTTATGTAAGTCTGAATTTAATTGCAAATGTTAATTTATACAATGTCATTTAATGTTTCCTCTGATAGTTTCTCTAACTTGTAGATGTCAGTCATATAAGAAATTAAAAATGACTTCATGTATATAATTCAGGATACCTGTTTATGCATTCTACTGTATATTCAATTAAAAGGAAAAAATTAATTTTAGATTTGTCTTCTTCATTAATATTTTTTTCACTTTTCATGAAAAGTGTTCTTTTCTGTTAAATGTGACAATCTTTAAATTCAGTTTTTGCTGTTGTTGTTGTTGTTTGAGACAGAGTCTCGCTCTGTCACCCAGGCTGGAGTGCAGTGGCGCGCTCTTGGCTCACTGAAACCTCCGCCTCCTGGGCTCAAGTGATTCTCCTACCTCAGCCTCCCAAGTAGCTGGGATTACATTCGTGCGCCACCACGCTGGCTAATTTTTGTATTTTTAGTAGAGATGGGGTTTCACCATGTTGGCCAGGCTGGTCTCAAACTTCTGACCTTGTGATCCACCCGCCTTGGCCTCCCAAAGTGCTGGGATTACAGGCGTGAGCCACCACACCCGGCCTAAAATCTGTTTTTATTTGTATGCCTGTGAATATTTTCTTTGAAATGTTGCAGCAGGTTTCAAAACTGGTGTATTAGTCAAGGTTCTCTATAGGGACAGAACTGATAGGATAAATGTATATATGAATAGGAGTTTATTAAGGAGTATTGACTCACATGATCCCAAGGTGAAGTCCCACAGTAGGCTGTCTGCAAGCTGAGGAGCAAAGAAGCCCATCCGAGTCCCAAAACCTGAAAAGTATGGAAGCCAACAGTGCAGCCTTCAGTCTCTGGCCTAAGGCCTGAGAACCCCTGGCAAATCGCTGGTGTAAGTCCAAGGGCTTAAATAGAGAAAATTATTAGGAATTTCATGACCCAACAGCAGGATATTAAACTCAGTATGAGTCCCTTTTGAGACTAAAGCCTGGCCTGTAGGCCATGAAGCCAGCCCTGCATGAATTGCTAATATACTCATTTCACCATGTTTATGCTATGTTAGGTAAGCAACTCAATCTCCAAATTCCCTTTTTGATAGTCTGTTTACTATGTAATTGGGTCATGGGGCAGATCTCTCAAGAATGGTCTAGCACCATTTCCTTAGTGATAGGCGAGTTCTGGTTGTTTAAACGTCTGTGGCACCAGGCCAGGTGTGGTGGCTCATGTCTGTAATCCCAGCACTTTGAGAAGCCAAGACAGGTGGGTCAGTTGGGGTCAGGAGTTCGAGACCAGCCTGGCCAACATGGTGAAATCCTGTCTCTACTAAAAATATAAAAATTAGCCAGGCATGGTGGCTCACGCCTGTAATCCCAGCTACTTGGGAGGCTGAGGCAGAAGAATCTCTTGAACCTGGGAGGCAGAAGTTGCAGTGAGCTGAGATCATGCCATTGCACTCCAGCCTGGGTGACAGAGTGAGACACCATATCAAAAAAAAAAAAAAAAAAAAAGGCCTATGTCACCTCCCTCCTCACTGTCTCGTGCTTGGGCTTGCTGTCTCTTTCTATCTCTCCATGTGATTTGGTGGCTTCCCATTTCACCTTCTGTGATGATTAGAAGCTTTCTGAAGCTCACCAGAAGCAGATGCAGGCACCACATTTCTTGTACTGTCTGCAGAACCTTGAGACAATTAAACATCTTTCCTTTATAAATTACCCAGCCTCAGGTATTTTTTTTCTTTCTTTTTTTTTTTTTTTTTTCTGAAATGCAGTTTTGCTCTTGTTGCCCAGGCTGGAGTGCAATGGCGTGATCTTGGCCCACTGCAACCTCTGCCTCCTGGGTTCAAGCGATTCTCCTGCCTCAGCCTCCTGAGTAGGTGGGATAACAGGCGCCTGCCACCATGCCCAGCTAATTTTTGTATTTTTAGTAGAGATGGGGTTTTGCCATGTTGGCCAGTCTGGTCTTCAACTCCTGACCTTAGGTGATCCACCCGCTTTGGCCTCCCAAAGTGCTGGGATTATAGGCATGAGCCGCTGCGCCCGACCTACGTATTTCTTTATAGCAACGCCAAAATGGCCTAACACGGTCAGTTGTGTGAAGATCGGGTTATCCAGGAAGTAGCTGTCAAGGAGTTAGGAGTAAAGTAGACTTTTTTGGTGACAATGCTTGTGAAAGATGAGTGGTGAAACAGGAGTAGACAGCGACAGCCTTCAGATTTTGTCATTCTCTGAGAAACGAAGTAGCTTTCTTTTCTTTTCTTTTTTTGAGACACAGTCTCACTCAGTCACCCAGGCTGGTGCAATGGCGCGATCTCGGCTCACTGCAAGCTCTGCCTCCTGGGTTCACACCATTCTCCAGCCTCAGCCTCCGGAGTAGCTGGTACTACAGGCGCCTGCCACCACGCCCAGCTAATTTTTTGTGTTTTTAGTAGAGACGGGGTTTCACCGTGTTAGCCACAATGGTCTCGATCTCTTGACCTCGTGATCCGCCCGCCTCAGCCTCCCAAAGTGCTGGGATTACAGGCGTGAGCCACCGCGCCCGGCCCTGGAGAAGCCTTCATCTAGATATCATAAAAATACTAAACTTGGCCAGCCAAGGCGGCTCATGCCTGTAATCCCAGCACTTTAGGAGGCCGAGGCAGGAGGATCACCTGAGGTCAGGAGTTTGAGACCAGCCAGGCCAACATGACAAAACCCCGTCTCTACTAAAAATACAAAAACTAGCCAGGCATCGTGGCACATGCCAGTAATCCCAGCTACTCAGTCTAAAAAAAAAGAGATTATAATTCTTTCTTTCTTTCTTTCTTTCTTTTTCTTTCTTTCTTTCTTTCTTTCCTTTCTTTCTTTCTTTCTCTTTCTTTCTTTCTTTCTCTTTCTTTCTTTCTTTTTCCTTTCTTTCTTTCTTTCTCTCTCTCTCTCTTTCTTTCTTTCTTTCATAGAGACAGGGTCTCACGATGTTGGCTAGACTGGTCTCAACCTCCTGGGCTCAAGTGATCCTCCCAACTTGGCCCCTTAAAGTGCTGGGATTACAGGCGTGAATCACTGCACCTGGGATTCTTGTATAGGTGGATTACTGCTTATAGGAGGCAGGATAATGAATCCTCAAAGATATCAATGACCTAATCTTCAGAATCTGTAAATGTTAGGTTACGCAGCTAAGGAGGATTTAGATTGCATATGGAACTAAGAATGCTAATCAGCTGATTTTAGGGAGATTATCCTAGATTATCTGGGAAGGCCCAATATAATCACAAAGGTCCTTAAAAGTGGAAGAGGGGCCAGGCTTGGTGGCTCACGCCTGTAATTGCAACACTTTGGGAGGCCGAGGCAGGCAGATCCCTTGAGCTCATGAGTTTGAGACCAGCATGACAATGTGGCAAGACTCCATCGCTACAAAAAAACTACAAAAATTAGCCAGGTGTGGTGGTGCTCGCCTGTAGTCTGCTACTCGGGAGGCTGAGGTGGAAGGATCCACCTGAGCCCGGTAGGTGGAGGCTACAGTGAGCCAAGATGGTGCCACTGCACTCCAGCCTGGGTAACAGTGAGACCCTATCTCAAAATAAATGAATAAATAAATATATTAAACATATTTATTTTATATTCTGTATCTAAAATTCTAGTATCTGAAGTTTTTGAGGCTGCTTCCTACTCATAGTACTTTATTTTCTTGAGTGTTTTTTGACTTTTTTTTTTTTCAAGATGGAGTTTCACTCTTATTGCCCAGGCTGGAGTGCAGTGGAGCCATCTCAGCTCACTGCAACCTCTGCCTCCTCAGTTCTAGTGATTCTCCTGCCTCAGCCTCCCATGTAGCTGGGATTATAGGCCTGCACCACTACGCCCGGCTAATTTTTTTGTATTTTTAGTACAGATGAGTTTCTCCATGTTGGCCAGGCTAGTCTCCAACTCCTGACCTCAGGGGATCCACCCGCCTCGGCCTTCCAAAGTGCTGCGATTTCAGGCGTGAGCCACAACGCCCCGGCCATTTTTCGACTTTTGACTAAAAGCGTATGGTTTTTAGACTTTTTTTTTCTTTTTGAGACGGAGTCTCGCTTTGTCACCCAGGCTGGAGTGCAGTGGCGCGATCTTGGCTCACTGCAACCTCTGACTCCCAGGTACAAGCGATTCTTTGCCTCAGCCTCCCGAGTAGCTGGGACTACAGGCACCCACCACCATGCCCGGCTAATTTTTGTATTTTTAGTAGAAAGAGATTTCACGATATTGGCCAGGCTGGTCTCGAATTCCTGACCTTGTGATCCACCCGCCTCGGCCTCCCAAAGTGCTGGGATTACAGGTGTGAACCACCACGCCCAGTGGTTTTTTGACTTTTGACTAAAAGTTTTGGTTCAATATCTGTGGGAATTGTTTGAGGTCTAGGTTGAAGGGTGTTCTTCCAGAGAGGATTTTCTTTTCCTTATACTAGCTGTCTAGGGCACTACCAACCTTAGACCAACTTAATTTTCATCATAAAGTGTTTGGGACCACATAGACATTAAAAACTATGACGGGTCTGAGATTCTACTCTGCTATGGTTAGCCTGCCACAGTTGCTTGAATGTTGGCAGAAAACTACTATTACTACTACTACTACTGCTACTACTACTACTACTACTACTACTATGCTACTGTTTGGTCAGAGACAAAAGACAGTTTATTACTCAAAGCAATAGCAGAAGTCAGAGTGTCAGCATTTGTGTTGGTTCTCCAAGTCCCAAACACAAAGTAGAGCAGGTGACATCTGCATATGCAGAGGGTTGTGATATAGGAAAGGATCCCCAAATTTAGGGAACAAGAATGTTTTATAATGGGCATTAAGCCTGCTGCCTTTTTCTCCCCAGCAGAGGTAGTCGTTATCCCTATCTTCCGATGCTGTAAGCATATCTGCCCCCTGTTCTGGAGGGATATACCATCTTTATCTTCCAAGCCTGCTTACTACACAACTTGGTAAAAAGATAGTGTGGAACAAAGGCAGTTAGTGCTGCTGCTCACCAGATGGGCAGAAATGTGAGAGACTCATGAACACTTGTCTCCTATCAATAGGTAGTTTGAGACTGGGCAATGAACCCAGGCTTGTATTTAAGCAAATGTTTTGCTGGGCTAGGTGGCTCATGCGTATAATCCCAGCACTTTGGGAGGCTGAGGCGGGAGGATCACTTGAGGTTAGAATTTCGAGACCAGCCTGGCCAACATGGTGAAAACTCATCTCTACTACAAATGCAACAATTAGCCAGGCGTGGTGGTGTGCTCCTGTAGTCCCAGCCACCTGGGAGGCAGAGGCAGGAGAATTGCTCAATCCCAAGAGGCAGAGGTTGCAGTGAGTTGAGATCATGCCACTGCACTCCAGCCTGGGGAACAGAGTGAGTCTCCAACTAAAAGATAAATAAATAAATAAATAAAATAAAACAAATAAATGTTTTATGTATTCTATCCAGCATTTCAATATTCCTTTTTTTTTTTTAATGGGAGCATGGGAAGTTTATTCCTTGTATCTAACACACCTGAATAAAGGAGGGAAGCAATTTTGATCCCTCACACAGCTTGTCCCTGCTACTGTGTCTTGTCTCCATTGGCTGGAGCCAGACTGCACAATCTAAACTTAACCTGATTGGCTAGTAATTTAAAACTTTCTTAAATAGGTAGAGGCAATGGAGAACAAAGGAAAAGAGGAAGTTGCTTACGAAAAGATTTAGAAAAGTAATAAAAATTCCCAAATAAGGAAGGGGCATAGGCTGCGAGCTGGGACTTACCCGTGAGCACGCCCAGCACAAACATCTTGGTTAAAGTACAAGGACATTGAATGTACTTATTCCCTTATATCTAACAGCTACATAGGTTAGGGCTTAACAAAGAATTATTAGCGCAAAGTAAGGAGGCTTGAAGGAAGTTAGTCTTTAAAGGAAACTATTATTGATAACACTTAAGATTTACTCTTTAGCAAGAAGGGAAACTTTGAAGAGGAACTTTTTACTTTCTACAATGGAGAAACCCCGTCTCTACTAAAAATACAAAATTAGCTGGGCATGGTGGCAGATGCCTGTAATCCCAGCTACTTGGGAGGCTGAGGCAGGAGAATCACTTTAATTCAGGAGGTGGAGGTTGTGGTGAGCTGAGATCGTGCCATTGCACTCCAGCCTGGGTAACGAGAGTGAAACTCCGTCTCAAAAAAAAAAAAAAAAGTAGGATTCTTATTTCATAAGATTTTTAAGGGAATAAAAGGAAACATTATAAGAGAGTGCATATGACAGTGCCTGTGGTATAATGATATATAATAGATATTGGTTTTTATCCACAGTCCCTGGTTCATAACTCCCATATTCCTTGTTATAGTTTTTGTTATAATGTTGAGTGTGTTGGGCAGGCCTCAGGGAATGGAATCTCTCTGCCCTCCTGCCCTCCTTTCACTTACCCCCTGAAGTGGGACTCTAATCTTCCCCCACCCACGCATCCTTTCTGACTGTGGGTCTTAAGACCCTCACCAGAGAGGGCCCTGCTCTATACCCTGGGAGAATGAATACTGACATCATGAAGTTTCCATAAAAACCCGAGAGGACTGGTTTCCTAGAGCTTCCCGGAGCTGAACTCCTGAATGTTCCTGAACAGTGGTGGGCCCAGGGTGAGCATGGAAGCTCTGAGCCCCTTCCCCCACACCTCGCCCTATGCGTCTCTTCATCTGTATCTTTTGTAATATCCTATATTTTATAATAAACCGGTAAACGTAAGTAGTCTGTGAGCTGCTCCAGCAAATTAATTGAACCCAAAGAGGGAGTTGTTGGAACCCCAACTTGAAGCCAGTTGATCAGAAGTTCCAGAGGCCTGGACTTGGGACTGGTGTGTGAAGGGGGTGGTGGTTTTGGGGACTGAGCCCCCAACCTGTGGGATCTGACATTATCTCCAGGTAGACAGTGTCAGAACTGAATTGGAGGACACCCAACTGGTTAATAAAATTGCCCAGAAAAAAGCAAATGTAACTCTGGAACTATGAACAACTTAGAGAATCCTGAGAATGGCCAGATGCGGTGACTCATACCTGTAATCCCAGCTACTCGGGAGGCTGAGGCAGGAGAATCACTTGAACCCAGGAGGTGGAGGTTGCAGTGAGCTGAGATCGCACCATTGCACTTCAGACTGGGCAACAAGAGTGAAACTCCATCTCAAAAAAAAAAAAAAAAAAAAAGAGAGAGAATCCTGAGAACTTACTTCCTGTGTATAGCAGCCTTATATGGGGATGATATTAATCCCAAAGCAGGCACATTTTTAGGGAAATGTCCCAGTTAACTGAAAAACCTCATTTCCCAGCGATGTTGGCTAAGTACATTCTTTTCCAAACCTGACAGCCTCCTTGATAAAGAACAAAAGGTTGAACAGCCCTCAGCATTTATTCAGGTGGCTCACAATACCCTAAGCTCCAATTATAATTGTCTTTCTGCATTTCAGCCACTCTGGCAGCATGGCAGATTAGATAAAAGGAATAAACTTCCCATGCCCCCAATAAAAAAAAGGAAAATTAAAATGCTGGATAGAATACATAAAACATTTGTTTATTTTATTTATTTATTTTTTTAGATGGAGACTCACTCTGTTCCCCAGGCTGGAGTGCAGTGGCATGATCTCGACTCACTGCAACCTCTGCTTCCTGGGATTGAGCGATTCTCCTGCCTCTGCCTCCCAGGTAGCTGGGACTACAGGTGCGCACCACCACGCCTGGCTAATTTTTGTATTTTTAGTAGAGACGGGTTTTCACCATGCTTAGTTTATGGGGAAAAGCACTTACACCTTTGGTCACAGAAACACGTGTTATTGTGGTATGAGAGTAAAGAAAAAACATGGATCGAAGGTTTTTCTTAAGCAGTGCCTATCACATAGTAGGTAGGCAATAAATGTTAGTTGACTTTCTTTTCCCTTTTCACATCTTGCCTAGACAGAATAACTTTTTTTCCTATCATTCGAGTGTGTAGAAAACAGTGTTTTATAAATCCATGAGAAATGTCAGATATTAACATGGTTAACATTTGCACATGAATAGAAAAGATACAAATTATGTTTCCTTGAAGGATGAAATACAGTTTATAATACTAGAGATATACAAAAAAAGTTGAAATTAAAACAGAAGTTAAGGGTTGGGCGCGGTGGCTCATGCCTGTAATCCCAGCACTTTGAGAGGCTGAGGCTGGTGGATCACCTGAGGTCAAGAATTTGAGGCCAGCCTGGCCAACATGGTGAAACCTCATCTCTACTAAAATACAAAACTATCTGGGAAAGGTGGCGAGCGCCTATAATCCCAGCTACTTGGGAGGCTGAGGCAGGAGAATCCCTTGAATCCAGGAGACGGAGGTTTTGCAGTTTCACTCAGGCTGGAGTGCAATGATGCGATCTCAGCTCACTGCAACCTCAGCCCTCCGGGTTTAAGCAATTCTCCTGCCTCAGCCTCTCGATTTGCTGGGATTACAGGCACCTGCCGCCATGCCAGACCAATTTTCGTATTTTCAGTAGAGACAGGGTTTCACCATGTTGGCCAGGGTGGTCTGAAACTCCTGGCCTCAGGTGACCCACTCCCCTCGGCCTCCCAAAGTGCCAGGATTACAGGTGTGACCCACTGCTCCCTGCTGTAAAGTAGTTGTTAACATAATAAAAATACAACTTTTAAGAGGTCCCTGGTGCTTCATACTAGTAGACTTAATATAGATGGAACACAGGCTGATTTGTTTTCTTCTTTCATTACTAAAACCCAGAGTTTGATAAGCTCTCTGGAAGTAGATTATCTCTAATTCTTAGAAAACTTCTGTTTTTTTTTTTTTTTTTTTTTTTTTTTGAGATGGAGTCTCACTCTGTTGCCCAAGCTGGAATGCAGTGGCACGATCTCAGCTCACTGCAACCTCTACCTTCTGGGTTCAAGCAATTCTCCTGCCTCAGCCTCCCGAGTAGCTGGGACTACATGCGCGTGCCACCACACCCAGCTAATTTTTGTACTTTTAGTAGAGGCAGGGTTTCACCATGTTGGCCAGGCTAGTCTCGAACTCCTGACCTCAGGTAATCCACCTGCCTCAGCCTCTCAAAGTGCTACGATTACAGGTGTTAGCCACTGTGCCTGGCCAGAAAACTTTTATGTATCAGAGGATTTGTTTTTTTTTTTTTTGAGACGGAGTCTCGCTCTTGTTGCCCAGGTTTGGAGTGCAATGATACAATCTCTGCTCACTGCCACCTCGCCTCCCAGGTTCAAGTGATTCTCCCGCCACCTCTGCCTCCCAGGTTCAAGTGATTCTCCTGCCTTAGCCTCCTGAGTAGCTGGGATTACTGGTGTGTGCCACCACGCCTAGCCAATTTTGTAGTTTTAGTAGAGACGGGGCTTCACCTTGTTGGTCAGGCTGGTCTTGAACTCCTGACCTCAAGTGATCCACCCACTTCTACCTCCCAAAGTGCTGGGATTAGAGGTGTGAGCCACCGCCCCTGACCCAGAAGAATATATATGTATATATATTTTTTTCTCAGATGGAGTTTTGCTCTTGTCACCATGGCTGGAGTGCAATGGCACACTCTTGGCTCACTGCAACCTCCGCCTCCTGGGTTCAAGTGATTTTCCTGCCTCAGACTCCCGAATAGCTGGGATTACAGGTACCTGCCATCATGCTAGGCTAATTTTTGTTTTTTTCTTTTTTTTTTTTTTTTTTTGAGACGGAGTCTCGCTGTGTCGCCCAGGCTAGAGTGCAGTGGCGCAATCTCGGCTCACTGCAAGCTCCGCCTCCCGGGTTCACGCCATTCTCCTGCCTCAGCCTCTCCGAGTAGCTGGGACTACAGGCGCCCGCCACACGCCCGGCTAATTTTTTGTATTTTTAGTAGAGACGGGGTTTCACCGTGGTCTCGATCTCCTGACCTCGTGATCCGCCCGCCTCGGCCTCCCAAAGTGCTGGGATTACAAGCGTGAGCCACCGCGCCCGGCTTAATTTTTGTATTTTTAATAGAGACAGGGTTTCACCATGTTGGCCAGGCTGGTCTTGAACTCCCGACCTCAGGTGATCCACCTGCCTCGGCCTCCCAAAGTGCTGAGATTACAGGTGTGAGCCACCGTGTCCGTCCAAGAATATTTTATGTATCAATTATGAACCTGGCAAAACTTCAGCCAGAATTATTGTAACCTGTATAGAAAGCATGTAGATGACTGAAAGAAAACATTTTTCCTTTTTTTTTTTTTGAGACAATCTTGCTCTGTTTCTCAGGCTGTAGCGCAGTGGTAGTATGATGCTACAGCTCACTGCAGCATCAAACTCCTGGGCTCAAGCAATCCTCTCACCTCAGCCTCTCAAGTAGTT
The DNA here is from genome assembly GCF_009828535.3 of Hylobates moloch. NCBI lineage: Eukaryota > Metazoa > Chordata > Mammalia > Primates > Hylobatidae > Hylobates > Hylobates moloch. The sequence goes on along the minus strand of NW_026652277.1, from coordinate 128,640,728 downwards.
AGGACTACAGGCACTTGCCACCACACCTGGCTAATTTTTTAGAAAAATTTTTGTAGAGACAAGGCCTCATTATGTTGCCCAGGTTGGTCTCGAACTCTTGACCTCCAGCCATCTTCCCTTCTCAGCCTCTCGAAACATTGGGATTACAGGTGTGAGTCAAGGTGCCTAGCCTGAAAACATTGTTTCATATCTATCAACAGAGACCAACTGTTCACCAGCCTATAAATAATCTCAACTTGCTATTCCCACTAGGTTCACTTCCAGTAAAATAAATAAATACAAGTACATTAAAAAACAAAACAAAACAAACAACCTTGGTCAGAACAGAGAAAAGTATAAAAAGATTTTCTTAACTAAAAACAAAAAAACAAAAAAACAAAAAAAAAACAAAACTTAAGCCAATTGATGTCTTACTTATGTTTTATTAAGATTTTAGAAAGAAAATATTAGCATAGAAGTTTCCTGTGAATTTCCTAAGAGCTTGAAACAAAAATAAATGATCAGAAATGTTTGGGAAATATTCTAAATGGAAATATTTCGTCAAATGTTTTATATTCCAGTATTTAGTGACTCTTGTTATCTATATACTGTTGTGTAATTTTTTTTAACTTCGCAATATAAATGAACATCTTTCTCCATCAATACAAACTAGATCTACAACATTCTGTTACATGGCTCCAGTGTAGTCCACTGAAAGGTTATATTATTATTTATTTATTTATTTTTATGATAAAAACAGTCATAGCCAACATCATACATAAATTTTTTTAACACCTCCAAAGATGTGCATTGATTTTTTGTTGTTGTTGTTCATGTATCTTTGCACACTTGTCTAATTACTTTCTTAAGAGTTCTCAAAAGTGGAACTGTTAGGTCTACTAAAAATACAAAAAAAATTAGCCAGGTGTGGTGGTGTGCACCTGTAGTTCCAGCTACTCAGGAGGCTGAGGCAGAAGAATCGCTTGAACCCAGGGAGGCGGAGGTTGCAGTGAGCCGAGATCCCGCCACTGCACTCCAGCCTGGGCAACAGAGAGAAACTCTGTCTCAAGAAAAAAAAAATTAGCCAGGCATGGTGGCTTGCAGCTGTAGTGCCAGCTACTTGGGAGGCTGAGGTGGGAAGATCGCTTGAGCCTGGGAATTTGAGGTTGCAGTCGGCTGTGATAATGCCGTTGCACTCCATCCTGGGTGACAACATGTGATCCTGTCTAAAAAAAAAAATTAAATTAAAAAAAGAATTGCATATAAAACAGTTGATTTTCTCTTATCCACTCCATTTCCCCTATGGGAAAAGTGTTGTCAAAGCAAAGCCATTAGACATTTAGCAACAAGCTGAAAACAGGAGTGGTGTTGTAAGACGAGAAATGCTAAGGTTCCCAATGCAAACATTGGCTCCTCAGAGGAAAGTGAAAGATGGAATTGACAAGAGGCCTTAAGAATCAAAGAGGTTCAACCTTTGACTAATGAGAGTCCTCAAAGCTGGGCGTGGTGGTTCATGCCTATAATCCCGGCACTTTGGAAGGTGAAAGTGGGAGGATTGCTTGAGCCCAAGAGTTAGAGACCAGTCTGGGCAACATAGTGAGACCCTGTGTCTATAAACAAAAAATAATAAAAATACTTTTTTTTTTGAGACGGAGTCTTGCACTGTCGCCCATGTTGGAGTACAATGGCGTGATCTCCGCTCACTGCAATCTCTGCCTCCCGGGTTCAAGCCATTCTCCTGCCTCAGCCTCTTGAGTAACTGGGATTACAGGCGTCTGCCACCATGCCCAGCTAATTTTTTGTATTTTTAGTAGAGATGGAGTTTCACTATGTTGGCCAGGCTGGTCTTGAACTCCTGACCTCATGATCTGCCCGCCTTGGCCTCCCAAAGTGTTGGGATTACAGGCGTGAACCACTGCGCCTGGCCATAAAAATACATTTCAAATAATAAAAATGAGAGTCCTCAAAAGAGTTGCAAAATTGAGTGGTAAAGTAATGATCATGGAGAGAAAGAAAGTAAATATCAGAGAAAATAACAGAGCAAAATGAATTAAAAATACCCGCACCCAGACACATGCTTGTGAAACATTAAGTCTCCAAGATTAAAGAATCCTCAGCCTGGGCAACATAGTGAAATGCCATCTCTACAAAAAAATTAAAAATAAAAATCAGCCAGGCATGGTGGTATGTGCCTGTACTCCCAGCTACTGGGGAGGCTGAGGTGGGAGAATTGCTTGAGCCCAGGAGGTCAAGGCTGCAACGAACTACCATCAGGCATTGATGACGCAGAGCAGATGAGCCCCAAACTGGGGCTTAGCCTGGGAGAGTTCTTGTCTTTGCCCAGGAAAGAATTTGAGGGCAAGCTGGTGGTGTTAGACAGCAGCTTTTACTGAAGCAGCAGTGTATAGCAGCAGCAGAGGTACTGCTCCTTGCGGAACAGGGCTACCCCATAGACAGCGTGCCCACAGTAGCGGCTCAGGGGCAGTTTTGCAGTCATATTTATACTCCCTTTTAATCACTTGCAAATTAAGGGGCAGGTTATTTAGAAATTTTCAGAAAAGCAGTGGTAACTTCTGGGTATTGCCATGGCAATGGTAAACTGCCATTGTGCTGGTAGGCATGTCTTATGGAGGAATGCTTTTGGCACTTCTTCCCTGTTTCAGCCAGTCTTCCATCTGGTCTGGAGTTGAGTCCTGCCTCCGACCTGAGTGGCACTCCAGGTTGGGCAGCAAAGTGAGATCCTGACTCGAAACAAACAGAAAATAGATCCTGGTCGGGCACGGTGGCTCATGCCTGTAATCCCAGCACTTTGCGAGGCTGAGGTGGGCGGATCACGAGCTCAGGCCATCGAGACCATCCTAGCCAACATGGTGAAACCCTGTCTCTACTAAAAATACAAAAAAACTAGCTGGGTGCGGTGGTGTGCACCTGTAGTCCCAGCTACTCAGGAGGCTGAGGCAGGAGAATCACTTGAACCCAGGAGGTGGAGGTTGCAGTGAGTCAAGATCACGCCACTGCACTCCAGCCTGGTGACAGAGCCAGACTCTGTCTCAAAAACAAACAAACAAACAAACAAAAAAAAACAAAGATCCTTAACATTTCTATGGGAAAAATAGGACACTTAAAGTGAGTTTAAACAGACTTACAACACGTCTGAGCCACTGAATGTTAGAAAATACGGATTAATGCCTTCAGGGTTCTGAGAAAAATTCATTTATTTTTATTTTATTTTTTTATTTTTATTTATTTATTTTTTTTTGAGACGGAGTCTCGCTCTGTCGCCCAGGCTGGAGTTCAGTGGCGCAATCTCGGCTCACTGCAAGCTCCGCCTCCCGGGTTCACGCCATTCTCCTGCCTCAGCCTCTCCGAGTAGCTGGGACTACAGGCGCCCGCCACCACGCCCGGCTAATTTTTTTATATTTTTAGTAGAGACGGGGTTTCACCGTGGTCTCGATCTCCTGACCTCGTGATTCGCCCGCCTCGGCCTCCCAAAGTGCTGGGATTACAAGCGTGAGCCACCGCGCCCGGCCCAAATTCATTTATTTTTAATTTTTAATTTTTTTTTTTTTTTTGAGACAGGGTCTTACTCTGTCATGCAGGCTAGAGTGCAGTGGTGCAATCATGACTCACCATAGCCTCAACCTCCCAGGCTCAAGTGATTCTCCTGCCTCAGCCTCTCAAGTAGCTGGGACTACAGGCCCACGCCACCATGCCTGGTTAATTTATTATTATTATTATTATTATTTTTTGAGACAGAGTCTCCCTCTGTCACCCAGGCTGGAGTGCAGTGGCACGATCTCGGCTCACTGCAAGCTCTGCCTCCCAGGTTCACGCCATTCTCCTGCCTCAGCCTCCCGAGTAGCTGGTACTACAGGCGCCTGCCACCGCGCCTGGCTAATTTTTTTGTATTTTTAGTAAAGACGTGTTAGCCAGGATGGTCTCGATCTCCTGACCTCGTGATCTGCCTGCCTCAGCCTCCCAAAGTGCTGGGATTACAGGCGTGACCCACCGCTCCCGGCCGATGCCCGGTTAATTTTTTTTTTTTGGTAGAGATAAGAGTTTTGTCATGTTGCCCAGGCTGTTCTCCAAGTCCTGGACTCAAGGGATCTGCCTGCCTCAGCCTCCCAAAGTGTTGGGATTGCAGGTGTGAGCCACTGCACTCAGCCAAAAATTCATTTTTCACTTAGGATTCTATACTCAGGCCAGGCACAACTGTAAAGAGGTCAGTACAGGGGTCGTTTGTTTGTTTGAGATGGAGTTTTGCTCTTGTCGCCCAGGCTGGAGTGCAATGGTGTGATCTTGGCTCACTGCAACCTCCGCCTGTCAGGTTCAAATGATTCTCCTGCCTCAGCCTCCCAAGTAGCTGGGATTACAGGCACCTTCCACCATGCCCAGCTAATTTTTGTGTTTTTAGTAAAGACAGGGTTTCACCATGTTGGCCAGGGTGGTCTCAAACTCCTGACTTTGTTATCTGCACGCCTTGGCCTCCCAAAGTGCTGGGATTACAGGCGTGAACCACCGCGCCTGGCCAGCACAGGGCTTTAACAGCAGGAAGGGTGAAAGGCACCCAACCTAGTTGAGGGGAGGTAAGAGAAGACTTCCTGAAGGAGATGATCCTGAGCTCACCTTAGACCATGAGCAAACAGCTTGGTAAATCTCTTCAGTAAATTTCCCTGATCTAGATTAGACTGTGGTAAGATAAATTTTACCTCCAGATTCAAATTTGACTTCCACATTGCTCATAAACTTATGATGAAAGGCATAAGCATTTAAATATAGTCATACTTTTGCTTACTATTCCCATCACATATGCAGTGAACCTGACTTGCAAGATTTGCAGCTCAGTTCTCCTCATGACTAATCCGTTGATGCTAGGCACACCCACCTTTCCTTTTGACTTGGACAAACTTTAAAACCATCACATTTTTCTTTTATTGCAGGTTTCTTTTTCTTTTTCTTTTCTTTTTTTTTTTTTTTTGTTTTTTGTTTTTTGAGACAGAGTTCCACTCTTGTCCCCCAGGCTGGAGTGCAATGGCGTGATCTTAGCTCACTGCAACCTCTGCCTCCGGGTTGAAGCAATTCTCTCCTGCCTCAGCCTCCCAAGTAGCTGGAATTACAGGTGCTTGCCACTCACACTCGGCTAATTTTTGTATTTTTAGCAGAGACAGGGTTTCACCATGTTGGCCAGGCTGGTCTTGAACTACTGGCCTCAAGTGATCTGCCCACCTTGGCCTCCCAAAGTTTTGGAATTACAGACATGAGCCACCGGGCCTGGCCAGCCTCTCTTTTTTAAAATCATCCCATAGTTCACTTCAAAATGTCTTTTCTGAATGAAAATTAAAATGTCTAAGCTCTGTGAAATTAGCATCAGCTTGATAGTGAGTTAATCAACTTTGTTTTTGTTTTGTAGCTTATTGTGTTACTGTCTTTATTACACATTTGAAGAGATCCAATATTTTTCCACACAGGATCTAGGAAAAAAATGACAATAAAAACAATAAAAGGTCTTATAATCTGTTGACAGAAAACACTAACCTAATGTTTAAGAATGAAATTTGTCTAACATGTTATGCTTTCACCATCAGAGTAGAGTAATACCACTAAAAGATGGAAAGGGTGTGTTTTAGCAACATTCTTGTAGGTTTTTTTTTTTTTTTTTTTTTTTGAGATAGAGTTTTGCTCTTGTTGCCCAGGCTGGAGTGCAGTGGCACGATCTCAGCTCACTGCAACCTCCTCTTCCCAGGTTCAAGTGATTCTCCTGCCTCAGCCTCCCAAGTAGCTGGGACTACAGGTGCCCTCCCACCACGCCTGACTAATTTTTGTATTTTTAGTAGAGACGGGGTTTCACCATGTTGGCCAGGCTGGTCTTGAACTCCTGACCTCAGGTGATCCACCCACTTCAGCCTCCCAAAGTGCTGGGATTACAGGCGTGAGCCACCGCACCCAGCCTCTTGTAGTTAGACTCTCCTTTATAGAAAGAAAACATGAGGTCCCGGTGCAGTGGCTCATGCCTGTAATCTTAGCACTTTGGGAGGCTGAGGTGGGAGGATTGCTTGAGCCCAGGAGTTAGAGACAAGCTTGGGCAACACAGTGAAACTTACCTTAAAAAACAAACAAACAAAAAAACTGAAAAAAAAAGAAAGAAAAATATGAATAAGAAAGTCCTGTCCATGGATATCAAAGATCCCCTCCAATTCTCACTGAATGGCTTTTTCAGGATGGCTCCTCATTCAGTGACAGAGTCAAAGTTTGGACACAGCTCTGTGATAAATGCTGTTCCCGTAAAATTTATGTTTACCTGGAACCTGTGAATGTGACCTTATTTTGAAATAGGCTATTTGCAGACGTACTTAAGTTAAAATGAGGTTATGCTGGACTAGTGAGGGCCCTAAATCCATTATGACTAGTGTCTGTGGAATGAGAAGAGGGAAGTTTGGGCCTGGTGCAGTGGCTCATGCCTGTAATCCCAGTACTCTGGGAGGCTGAGTCAGGTGGATCATCTGAGGTCAGGAGTTCGAGACAAGCCTGGCCAACATAGTGAAACCCTGTCCCTACTAAGAATGCAAAAATTAGCCAGGCCTGGAGGCGGGCACCTGTAATCCCAGCTACACAGGAGGCTGAGGCAGGAGAATCGCTTGAACCTGGGAGGCGGGGGTTGCAGTGAGCCGGGATTGCACCACTGCACTCCAGCCTGGGCCAACAAGAGTGAAACTCCGTCTCATAAAAAAAAAAAAAAAAGAAAAGAAAAGAAAAGGGAAGTTTGTTTACACAAATACAGAGGGAAGACAGTGGAGACAGAGATTCGAGTTATGCTGCCATAAAGCAAGGACTGCTGAGGCTTGCAGGCAACACCAGAACCTGGAATCTGCACAGAAGGATTCTCCCCTTTGGGCTTCAGAGAGATCATGGCCCTCCAGACATCTTGATTTCAGACTTCTGGCCTCCAGGACTGTAAGCTAATCAGTTCCTGTTGTTTAAAGCCACCCAGTTTGTGGCAATTTGTCACAGCAGCCTGAGGAAACTGATACAGGCATCAATCAAGCTCTTCTCATACCCTATCAGGAGGAGGCGGGCAACTCTTCCTTAGTCTGGGCTGCAACCTCATCCAACAGAGAGAAGTTTGATATTTTTTTTTTTTTTTTGAGATGGTGTCTCCCTCTGTTGCTCAGGCTGGAGTGCAGTGGCGCAATCTCAGCTCACAGCAACCTCCACCTCCCGGGTTCATGCGATTTTTTTTTTTCTAATGAGACAGGGTCTCTGTTGCCCAGGCTAGAGGGCGGTAGTGTGATCACAGCTCCCTGCAGCCTCGAACTCCTAGGCTAAAGTGATCCTCCTACCTCAGCCTCCTGAGTAAATAGGATCACAGGGCCATTCACCATGCCCGTCTAATTTTATAATTTTTTTTGTAGAGACGGGGTCTTACTATGTTGCCCAGGCTGGTCTCAAACTCCTGTCTCAAGCAATTCTTCCCCCTTAGTCTCCCAAAATGTTGGGATTACAGGTGTGAGCCACTGTGCCTGTCTAGATGTCTGATTTTTAATCCCACTGCCTCCCAATTCTACTCCTCAGCTGTCCTGACAGCAGCTCTGTACTAAGTAGACCAGAATCTGTTTTCTGAACACTCTTCAAGCCTAAATCATCCTTTTTTAAGGGAGTTTTGTTCTCAGACTTTTAATCAATGTTTAAGTAGTCTGAATATCACTCCTGGAAGAGTAACAGGTTTTTACTTGGCAGCAAATGCTCTGAAATCTGATTGACTAGATAACTGTTACTGGCAGACTAGAAAGCGCAAAGGCAAGGAAGCCCTCTTATACTTACTGAGGCAATGAACATGTCAATGGCAGTGGCAGTGGTACCTACACGTTCTCTGCATTTCCTAAGCCCCGTGACTCTTGCATACATGGAGAAGGGGTAAAAATGACTATCAATCAAATATGGAAAAAAGAAAGCAGAGGTGGTTTAACATATACAAAGTAAGATTTAAGACAAAGAGGATGGAATGTTTCAGTGGGATCATTTGATCTTGATAAATGGCAAAATCGATACAGTAGTCTCCTCTTATCCACAGGTTTGATTTCCATGGTTTCAATTAGTTACTGGTTACCCATAATACAGAATAAGATGTTAAGAGAAAGAGAGAGAGGAAGAGACAGAGGACCACATTCATATAATTTCTGTTATACGACACTGTGATAATTGTATTTTATTATCAGTTACTGTTGTTTATCTCTTAACTGTTCCTAATTTATCAATTAAACCTTATTATCATAGGTATGCATGTATAGGAAAAAGCAGTGTGTGTATACATATTTGAAGTTCAGTACTATCTAGGCTTCAGGGGATCTTGGTATGTATCCCCCAAGGACAAGGGGGGACTACTGTACTGGGCATTGCAGTCTTTACCCTCTATAGTCTTACAGACCTGAGGTTAAATCCTATCACTGTCTAACTGTAAAACTACACAAATTATCCTCCTGGAGCCTCAGTTTTCATATAGGTAAAAAGGAGGTAAAACATACCTTCCTCATAGGGCAGCTATGAGGCTTATATTAGCTAACGTATGCCTAGGATTCAATAAAAGTTAGCTCTCATGTTCACTCTACTTACTTTCCAAGAAACATACCAAAGCCATCGTTTCTTTCCTCAAGCCCTTTGCCCTTACCTTCAGTGCTTTTTTTTGTTACCAAAAACTTTATGCTCTTTTTAAAATTTAATTTAATTTTTATTTTTTTTGCCTTAAGCTATGATGTTTGAATGTTACCAAAAACTTTAAATCTATCACTTATTGAAGTGAACTTGGTTTCATTAAATAACTTTTTTAAAAACATACATTTTAAAAATTTCAATAGTTTTTAGGATACAAGTGGCTTTTGGTTACATTGGTGAATAGTATAGCGGAGATGTCTAAGATTTTAGTGCACTGGTCACCCAAGGAGTATGCATTGTACCCAATATGTCGTTTTTTATCTCTTCATCCTCTCTTATCCTCCCTTTTCTGAGTCTCCAGTGTCCATCATATCACTCTGTATGCCTTTGTGTACCCATAGCTTAGCCCTACTTTTAAGTGTGAACATACAGTATTTTGGTTTTCCATTCCTGAGTTACTTCACTTAGAATAATGTCCTCCAGCCCCATTCAAGTTTCTGCAAAAGACACTATTTCATTCTTTTTTATGACTGAGTGGTATTCCATGGCGTATATATACCACCTTTTCCTTATCTATTCATTGGTTGGTTGATGGGCACTTAGGTTGGTTCCGTATCTTTGCAATTGTGAATTGTGTTGTGATAGACATAGGCATGCAGGCGTCTTTTTGATATAATGACTTATTTTCCTTTGGGTAGATACTCAGTAGAGGAATTGTTGGATTGAATGGTACATCTACTTTTAGTTCTTTGAGAATTCTCCATATTGTTTTCCATAGAGGTTATACTAATTTAGATTCCCACCAGCAGTGTATAAGCATTCCCTTTTCACCACATCATTTTTGTTATCTTGATTCTTCTAATCTGTGAGCATGAGATGTATTTCCACTGGTTTGTGTCATCTATGATTTATTTCAGAAGTGTTTTGTAGTTCTGTTGTTGAGATCTCTCACTTCCTTGGTTAAATATATTCCTAGTTATTTTATTTTTTTCAGATATTGTAAAAGGGATTGAGTTCTTCTAGAAAAGAACTCAATAGGGAAAAGACACCCTATTAAATAGTTTAGTTTAGGCATTGAGTTCTTTTCTAAAACGCATCTCTAGCTCTCAAGGAACTAGACATACAAGAATAAACCAAACCCAAAGGTAACAGAAGAAAATTCTTTTTCTTGAGTTCTTGATTTGTTCTCAGCTTGATTATTGTTGCCATATAGCAGTGCTACTGATTTGTGTACACTTATTTTGTAGCCCGAGACTTCACTGAATTCATTTATCAAACTAGGAGTCTTTTGGAGTTTTCTAGGTATACAATCATATCAATAGCAAACAGAGATAGTCTGACTTTCTCTTTTCCAATTCAGATGCCTTTTATTTCTTTCTCTTGCCTGATGGATCTGGTTAGCACTTCCAGTACTATGTTGAGTAGAAGAAGTGAAAGTGGGCATTCTTGTCTTGTTCCAGCTCTCAGGGGAAATGCTTTCAACTCTTCCCCATTCAGTGTGATGTTGGCTGTGGGTTTATCATATATGGCTTTTATCATTTTGAGGTATGTTCCTTCTATGCCTAGTTTGTTGAGGGTTTTTATCATAAAGGGATGTTGGATTTTATAAAATGCTTCTTCTGCATCTATTGAGATAATTGTATGTTTTTTTTTTTGAGACAGAGTTTTGCTCTTGTTGCCCAGGCTGGAGTGCAATGGTGTGATCTCAGCTCACCACAATCTCCACCTTCTGGGTTCAAGTGATTTTCCTGCCTCAGCCTCCCGAGTTCTGGGATTACAGGCATGCGCCACTACACCCAGCTAACTTTTGTATTTTTAGTAGAGATGGGGTTTCTCTATGTTGGTCAGGCTGGTCTTGAATTCCAGACCTCCGGGTGATCTGCCTGCCTTAGCCTCCCAAAATTCTGGGATTACAGGCGTGAGCCACTGTGCCCAGTCTGGTTTTTGTTTTTAATTCTGTTTATGCGGTGAATCACATCTGTTGACTCGTGTATACTGAACCATTCCTGCATCCCTGGGCTGAAACTCACTTGGTCATGGAGAATTATCTTTTTGATGTGCTATCAGATTTAGTTTGCTATATGTTGTTGAGGATTTTTGCATCTATGTTCATCAGGGATATTTGTCTACAGATTTCTTTTTTTTTTTAATAGTATAAGATTGCTTTTTTTTTTTTAAATGTCCTTTCCTGGCTTTGGTATCAGAGTGATACTGGCTTCACAGAATGAGTTGGGGAAGATTCCTTCTTTCACAATCTTTTGGAATTGGTTCAGTAGGATTGGTACCAAGAATGTCTGCTAGAATTTGGCTGTGAATTTCTGGCCTGGGCTTTTTCTTTCTTGGCAATCTCACTGCTTGTTATTGGTCTGTTCAGGATTTCTATTTCTTTCTCATTCAAGCTAGGAGGGTTGTATATTTCCAGGAATTTATCTATTTCCTCTAGGTTTTCTAGTTTGTGTGCACAGAGTTGTTCATAGTAGTCTCAAATGATCTTTTGTATTTCTGTGATGTTGGTTGTAATGTCTCCATTTTCATTTCTAATTGAGCTTATTTGAATTTTCTATTTTCCTGCTTTTTTTTTTTTTTTTTTTCCGCCCAGGCTACAGTGTAGCGGCGTGATCTCAGCTCACTGCCACCTTGGTCTCCCAAAGTGCTGGGATTACAGGAGTGAGCCACTGTGCCAGGTCTTCTCTCTTATTTTCTTGGTTAATCTAGCTAATGGAATATTGATTTTTGTTTGTTTTCAAGGAATCACCTTTTTGTTTCATTGATCTTTTGTATTTTTCTTTCAATTTTATTTAGTTCTGCTCTGATCTTTGTTATTTCTTCTCTTCTGTTAGCTTCAGGTTTGGTTTATTCTTGTATCTCTATTTCCTGGAGGTATGATGTTAGGTTGTCAATTTGTGACCTTTCAGAATTTTTGATGTAGGCATTTAGCACTAAAAACTTCCCTCTCAGAACTGCTTTTGCTGTATCCCAAAGGTTTTGATATTTGATAACTTATGTCACTATTATTCATTTCAAATAATTTTATTTTATTTTGAGACAAGGTCTCATTCCACTGCCCACATCCACCTTTCCTTTTAACTTGAACAAACTGTTAAAAGCATTACATTTTTCTTTTATTGCAGATTTTCTTTTCTTTTCTTTCTTCTTCTTTTTTTTTTTTTTAGATGGAGTTTTGCTCTTGTCTCCCAGGCTGGAGTGCAATGTCATGATCTTGGCTCACTGCAACCTCCACCTCCTGGGTTCAAGTGATTCTCCTGCCTTAGTCTCCTGAGTAGCTGGGATTACAGGCACATGCCATAATGCCCAGCTGATTTTTTAATTTTATTTTTATGTTTTGAGAAGGAGTTTTGCTCTGCCGCCCAGGCTGGCGTGCAGTGGTGTGATCTTGGCTCACTTCATCCTCTGCTTCCCGGGTTCAAGTGATTCTACTGCCTTAGCCTCTGGAGTAGCTGGGATTACAGGCACACACCACCATGCCCAGGTAATTTTTGTATTTTTAGTAGAGACAGGGTTTCACCATGTTGGCCAGGGTGGTCTGGAACTCCTAACCTCAAGTGATCTGCCTGCCTTGGCCTCCCAAAGTGCTGGGATTACAGGTGTGAACTACTGTACCTGACCCAAGATAGACTTGAACCCCTGGCTTCAAGTGATCTCCTCACCTTGGCCTCCCAATGTGGCCCAGCCTCTGTCTCTTTTCCTAAGTGCGGTAGTAATTGTTCTATACAGCTGGGAGCTCCAGAGCTAAGTGCACATATATTTAGGACTGCAATATCATCTTGTTGGATTGATCTTTTTATCATTATATAATGACTTTCTTTGTCTTCTTCTTACTGGTATTGCTTTACAGTCTGTTTTATCTGATATAAGAACAGTTATTCTTCCTTGCTTCTGGTTTCCCTTTGTGTGGGATAACTTTTTCCATCCCTTTACCTTGAGTCTGTAAGAATCTTTATATACTTGGTGAGTCTCTTGAAGACAGCAGATATTTGGTCTGTGACTTTTTATCCACTCTGCCAATCTGTACCTTGTAAGGTTCTATTCTGGTGCATATCAACCTTTTGTTTCAAGACTTAGAACTCCTTTTAGCATTTCTTGTAGGGCTGGCCTGGCAGTGACAAACTCTCTTATCATTTGCTAGTCTGAAAAAGACTTTATTTCTCCTTCATTTATGAAACATAGTTCTGCTGGATGCAAAATTCTTGACTGAGAGTTATTATGTTTAAGTAGGCTAAAGACAGGACCCCAATCTCTTCTGGCTTGTAAGGTTTCTGCTGAGAAGTCTGCCATTAGTTTGAAAGGTTTTTCTTTATAGGTTACCTGATGCTTTTGTCTCACTGCTCTTAGAAATCTCTCCTTCATACTGGCTTTAGATAGCTTGATGACAATATGCCTTGGTGATGTTGTTTTCTTTCAATTTGTGAAGAGTTTCTTTTTCCTATTAAAGATAAATAAAAAACAAAACTCCTAACCTCTCTTAACTGTGGTAGCTATCTTTCTCTTTCTTTTCTTAGCCAAGCTCCTATATTTCTTTTCTTCTCTTTCTTTCTTTTTTTTTTTCATAAGACAGGGTCTCACTGTGTCACCCAGGCTGAAGTGTAGTAGTGCGATCACAGCTCACTGCAGCCTTGACTTTCTGGTCCCATGCACTCCTCCCACCTCAGTCTCCTGAGTAGCTGGGACCACTTTGCACACCATCATGCCTGGCTATTTTTGTAGAGATGGGATATCCATATATTGCCTTGGCTGGTCTTGAACTCCTGGGCTCAAGCAAACCTCCCACCTCAGCCTCCAAAAGTGTTGGGACCCAGCCCTACATTTTTTCCATGTAAATGTTATTTATTTGAAAAGGAAACATTTCATGGAACAAAATTCAAAAAGTCATACATACAGTAAAACTTCTACTGCCTACTCCTGATTCTCAAGTACACAGTTAACCTTTCCTGAGTAACCAGTTTCTTGTGGTCCTTTCAGGCTAAGTATCAGGGGAACCTGCTCTCAGTATTTCAACATAGGTTCTTCCTGTTTTCCCTAAGTGTCGGCCAGTCTGAGAAATAAAGAGAAAGGGTACAAAGAGAGGAATTTTACAGCTGGGCAGCTGGGGGTGACATCACATATTGGTAGGTCTGTGATGCCCACCTGAGCCACAAAACCAGCAGGTTTTCATTAAGGACTTCAAAAGGGGAGGGGGTGTACGAACAGGGAGTAGGTTACAAAGATCACATGCTTCAAAAGGCAAAAAGCAGAACAAAGATCACATGCTTCTGAGGCCAATAAAGATCACAAGGCAAAGGGCAAAGCAGAGATCACAAGGCAAAGGGCAAAGTCAAAAACTCCTGATAAGGGTCGGTGTTCAGCTGTGCATGTATTGTCTTGATAAACATCTTAACAACAGAAAACAGGGTTCGAGAGCAGAGAACCGGTCTGATCTCAAATTTACCAGGGTGGGGTTTCTTCCCCATCTGAATAAGCCTGAGGGTACTGCAGGAGACCAGGGCATATTTCAGTCCTTAACCACCTAAGACAGATACTCCCAGACCGGCCATTTATAGACCTTCCCCCAGGCATGCATTCCTTCCCCAGGGTATTAATTATTAATATTCCTTGCTAGGAAAAGAATTCAGTGATATCTTCCCTGCTTGCATGTCCATTTATAGGCTCTCTGCAAGAAGAAAAATATGGCTCTATTCTGCCCGACCCCGCAGGCAGTTAGACCTTATGGTTGTCTTCCCTTGTTCCCGAAAATTGCTGTTATTCTGTTCTTTTTCAAGGTGCACTGATTTCATATTGTTCAAACACACATTTTTTACAATCAATTTGTACAGTTAGATACAATTATCACAGTGGTCCTGAGGTGACGTACATCCTCAGCTTACGAAGATAACAGGATTAAGAGATTAAAGATAGGCATAAGAAATTACAAAAGTATTAATTTCGGGAACTGATAAATGTCCATATTAAAATGAAATCTTCACAATTTATGTTTCTCTGCTGAGACTCCAGCCAGTCCCTCCGTTTGGGGTCCCTGACTTCCCGCAACAACTAAGTATATGTGCATACAAACAAATGTGTACATTTTCTTTTTTAAAAAAGTTAGCGCTGGGTATGGTGGCTCATGCCTGTAATCCCAGCACTTTGGGAGGCTGAGGTGGGCAGATCACGAGGTCAGGAGTTCGAGACCAGCCTAGCCAACATGGTGAAACACTGTCTCTACTAAAAATACAAAAATTAGCTGGGTGTGGTGGCGGGTGCCTGTAATCCCAGCTACTTGGGAGGCTGAGGCAGGAGAATTATTTGAACCCAGGAGACGAAGGTTGTAGTGAGCCAAGATTGCACCATTGCACTCCAGCCTGGGTGACAGTGCGAGACTATGTCTCAACAACAAAAAAAAGTTAGCATATCATAGACACTCTACATATTCTTGCTTTTCTCATATAAAAATATATCTTGGAGGTCTTTTCATATCAATCAATAAATAATTTCTGCACTGTTCATGTCTTCTGAAAAACAGATGCCAAGATGGGATTAGACATGCAAGAGATTTATTGGAGGAAATAATGGGGAGGGAGCTGGAGGAACTATTAGATTGTAATGCAGCCTTGACCCCTGTGAAGGAGAGAGGGAAGGTAGGGTTGGGTAGTCAGTGACTCAGACTGTAACACAATTCTAAGAAAGTTTCAGGGCCAGGTGTGGTGGCTCACACCTGTAATCCCAACACTTTGGGATGCTGAGGTGGGCAGATCACTTGATCCCCAGAGTTTGAGACCAGTCTTGGCAAGACCCTGTCTCTACAAAAAAAAAAAAAAAAGAAGAAGAAAAAAAGAAAACAGTTTCAGCCAGACCTATAAATATTAAAAATTAATTTTTTTTTGAGATAGAGTTGTGCCCTGTCGCCCAGGCTGGAGTGCAGTGGTGCAATCTCGGCTCACTGCAACCTCTGCCTCCCGGGTTCAAGTGATTCTCCTGCCTCAGCCTCCCAAGTAGCTGGGATTACAGGTGCCCGCCACCACACTCGGCTAATTTTTGTGTTTTTAGTAGAGACAGGGTTTCACCATGTTGACCAGGGTGGTCTCTTGGCCAGGCTGGTCTTGAACTCTTGACCTAGTGATCCACCTGCCTTGGCCTCCCAAAGTGCTGGGATTACAGGCGTGAGCCACTGTGCCTGGCTTGTCTCAGTGTGTTTATATGTAAAATGGGAAAAATAGAACATGTTGGGTCTCAGAAAACAGAACTCCAAAATATGGCACTCTGGCATGTTGAACTAAAGAAGCAGCCTCCAGCTGCTGCCTCCACGCCACCACCATTTTTCAATCCTGTGTTCCTCCCAAAGCACAGGATGAGGCTATTCTCTGAAGTTCTCTTATCTACCTAGAAACTGAAACTGCCGTAGAAGAACACAACAACTTTTAATTCTCTCCCTGGAATTTCATTAACCAGCGAAGATTAAAACTCATATCACAAAGGAAGACACTGAAAATTAAACACCCCAGTAGAGACCAGATGAACTTTGTCCCACACTATGTTCTGTTGTCTGGTCCCATTTAGTTTCTTATTTGATTTATTTATTTTTGAGATGGAGTCTTGCTCTGTTGCCCAAGCCGGAGTGCTGTGGCACGATCTCAGGTAACTGTAACCTCTGCCTCCTGGGTTCAAGTGATTCTCCTGCCTCAGCCTCCCAAGTAGCTGGGATTATAGGCGCGCACCACCATGCCCTGCTAATTTTTGTATTTTTAGTAAAGATGGGGGTTTCACCGTGTTGGCCAGGCCGGTCTCCAACTCTCGACTTCAAGTGATCTGCCCACCTTGGCCTCCCAAAGTTTTGGGATTACAGGTATGAGCCACCACGCTTGGCCCATTTAGTTTCTAATGAGAATCATTTACTAACCATTTTGTGAGCATTGGGCCCACTCATTTCCCCTGAAAACGATTTACTACCGGCCAGGTGTGGTAGCTCATGCCTGTAATCCCAGCACTTTGGGAGGCCAAGGCAGGCGGATCACCTGGAGGTCGGGAGTTGGAGACCAGCCTGACGAACATGGAGGAACCCCATCTCTACTAAAAATACAAAATTAGGACAGCATGCTAGTGCATGCCTATAATCCCAGCTACTTGGGAGGGTGAGGCAGGAGAATCGCTTGAACCTGGGAGGTGGAGGTTGTGGTGAGCCAAGATCGCACCACCACACTCCAGCCTGGGCAACAAGAGCAAGAGTCCATTTCAAAAAAAAAAAAAAGAAAGAAAGAAAGAATTTGGGGTGAGTCCATAGAGTAAAGTGAAAGCAAGTTTACTGGAGAAGTAAACAAAAGAATGGCTACTTCAGAGGCAGAGCAGAGGTATGGGCTGCTCCGCTGAGTATACTTATAGTTATTTCTTGATTACATGATAAATGAGGGGTATATTATTCACAAGTTTTTTGGGAAAGACATGCGGATTTCCCAGAAGTGAGGGCTTCTCCCCTTTTTAGACTCTATAGGGTAACTTCTCAAGTTGCTATGGCATTTGTAAACTGTCATGGCACTGGTAGGATGTCTACCATAATGCATGCTAATGCATTATAACTAACATATAATGGGCAACGAGGAGACCAGAGGTCAGTGAGTAGACCAGAGGTCACCATCCTGGTTTTGGTGGGTTTTGTCTAGCTTCTTTACTGCATCTTATCAGTGGAGTCTTTATGATCTGTATCTTGTGCAGGCTTCCTATTTCACCATGTGACTAAAAACACCCAGCTTCCTGGGAATGCAGCCCAGCAGGTCTCAGCCTTATTCTACCCTATTCAAGATGGAGTCACTGTGGTTCAAATGCCTGACAGTTATTTCTATCTTGATGCCCCCATACGCACTTCCAACTCGACATGCCCCAAGCAAGCTTATCTTTCTCTCAAAAATTGCCCCCATTCCTGTGTTTCCTAACTTTCTGAAATTTCTACCATATTGCTGAAGTCAAAATTCTCAAAGTTATCTTGGATTCTTCCCTCTCCTTTAGTCCCACATTTAATTAATTACTAAGTCTTGTTAAATTTTACTCCTAAATAATTATAGTATGTGCTTTTCTCCCATAGTGCTGCTCTTCCGTGGTTCAGATCCTTGTTTTTTGTTTGTTTGTTTGTTTGGAAACAGAGTTTCGATCTTGTTGCCCAGGCTGAAGTGCAATGGTGCAATCTTGGCTCACTGCAACCTCTGCCTCCCGGGTTCAAGTGATTCTCCTGCCTCAGCCTCCTGAGTAGCTGGGATTACATGCATGCGCCACCCACGCCTGGCTCATTTTGTATTTTTAGTAGAGACAGGGTTTCTCCATGTTGGTCAGGCTGGTCTCAAACTCCTGGACTCAGGTGATCTGCCCACCTCGGCCTCCCAAAGTGCCGGGATTACAGCCGTGAGCCACTGCATCTGGCCCAAATCCTTGTTTTTACCGTACTATTGCAATAGCTTCTTTGCTAGTCTCACCTTCCTCCAATTGAACCTGAACACTTTTGTCAGAGAATTTGGTTAATACACAAGGCTGATTGTAGTTCTCCTTAGCTCAAAAGTCTGTAATAGCTTCCTATTGCCTACAGAATTGAGAAAAGAAAAAAACTTTCATTTGAAGAATGTGAGGCCTTTTAAATTATGAGGCACAGAGAGACATTAAAATAATACAGCAATTAGGCTCGTGCCTATAATCCCAACAATTTGGGAGGCCGAGGTGGGCGGATCACTTGATGCCAGGAGTTCAAGACCAGCCTGGCCAACATGGCAAAACCCTGTCTCTACTAAAAATACAATTAGTTGGGCTTGGTGGCGCATGCCTGTAATCCCAGCTGCTCAGGAGGCTGAGACAGGAGAATCACTAGAACCCAGGAGGCAGAGGCTGCAGTAAGATGAGATCGCGCCACAGCATTCCAGCCTGGGTGACAGAGCAAGACTCTGTCTCAAAATAAATAAATAAATAAATAAAAAGATACTGGAATCAGGTGGTACTTTCCCTTGAGCTATGTATTCATCTCCTGAAACTGCTTGCTATTGCCACAAGTAGCTACAAATTAATCCAATAATGCTGCACCAGATGCTATAACCCACACCCTGTATCTTAACAATGTATAGATCATTCATTAATCAACGTTATTCCTGTAAACCAATGAGAATTCCTCACAAACAACTTTGAGCCCACTTCCTATCCCCCTTTTTTTGCCTTTAAAAATCTACTTGTAACTGCTCCTGATTGGAGTGTACATTCAGGGCAACTTGTATCTATACTCCTGGGTTGCAATTCTAAAGCCTGGCTCAAATAAACTCTCTACTTGTATTAATTTTGCCCTAGCTTTTTCCTTTTAGGTTGACAGAATAATGAAACCTAAAACCTCTTCTTGACATAAATAGCTTTTCATAATTTGACCTCTGCTTATCTGTTTAGTATTTTCTTATCATTTTTTCCTGCCTTAATCTGTAATATTCAAACTAGTTGCATTTCTCAGAATATATGATGTTCTCTCATGATTTATGTACATGCTGTTCTACCTGAAATAATTCCTTGTTTCCTGCCCTTCGACTTGTCCTTCAAGTAAAGTCCTACTCATGCTTTAAATTTTGGCTCTCACTCAGCAGATGGGGCTGGAGTGAAAAAAAAAAAATTTGGCTCAAACCTACCTACTTCATGAAGTCTACCCTGACTCACATAGAACCCCGCCTATTCTACCAGTGCTCTTCTAAACCACAGTTTATTTTTAATTTGCTTGCATATTTGTTTTTTCAGGTTTAATTCCCCAATGGAAAAAGACCATTTTTTTCCCTGCTATCTCCAGCAGTTATTATAGTGCATGGCAACAAGAGCAACTGACATTTTTCTTGATTAAAGATACCATTTTTTTTTTGAGACGGAGTCTTGCTCTGTCGCCCAGGCTGGAGTGCAGTGGCATGGTCTCAGCTCACTGCAACTTCTGCCTTCCAGGTTCAAGGGATTCTCCTGCCTCAGGCTCCCGAGTAACTGGGACTACAGACACATGCTACCACACCTGGCTAATTTTTGCATTTTTAATAAGAGACAGGGTTTCACTGTCTTGGCCAGGCTGGTCTCAAACCCCAGACCTCATGATCCACCCGCCTTGGCCTTCCAAAGTGCTGGGATTACAGGCGTGAGCCACTGCACCCAGCCTGAAGACACTCTTAAGGTCTAAGGATGTTTTCCAGGAGTGGGTGATGTAGCAAATAAGGTAAATCATTCCCCCTCCCGCTAGTTTTCCAAGCTTCTTTCAAAACCTAGCAGGCAATTCACTATTCTTTCCTTATCTACCACTTTGGGTAGAATTCACAATTCCCTTCTTTGTCCTCCTAATGAATGTGTATGTCCTATCCTAGCACCAGTCATGTTTAAGTGTGTATCCCAAGCATTTGGGACATTAGGCTCACCATTACAGGGGAGGAAACCCTTCTAGGTTCTTCAGCTGGTCTATAAACTAAATTGATACCAGTCAGGTTAACAGGAGAAAAACAGTGTTAATTACGTATGTATGCACAAGAGTCCCACAAAATATGAGACTCAAAGAAGGGCCAGATGTTTGACACTTATATTACATCCTGACCTCAGAAAGGAAGTGGGGCCCGGCATGGTGGCACGGACCTGTAATCCCAGCTACTCAGGAGTCTGAGGCAGGAGGATCCTTGAGCTCAGGAGTTGGACGCCAGCCTGGGCAACACAGCAAGGCCAGTCTCTTCAAAATAAAAGTGGGGCTTGGGGCTTCCAGGGGTGGTGGAGACAAGTTAAGGGAAGATAAGAGGAGAAAATGTAAGGTGAATAAAGGTTGACTTTTATGCAGATAAAAGTATCTCAGATGATACAAGTTGACTAGCAGCAGCTCTCTTTCTGGTACAGATTCCGTTAATTATGAAAATTTCCTTTAGAAATGTAAATTTCTCTTTACAAAGGAAGAGTTTTATCCTTTATTTTAGGCAGTAGTGGGATACGTGAAGCAGTTTCCTGTGTTGGCTGGATCTTAATTTATTTTGCTAAAAGACATCAATATGCCAGAGTGGCGTATTTTGGGGTGGCATATTCTAGACTCCTTCAGTTATAATTTGGGGTAGTGTGTCCTGAGCCGCAAACAATGAAATCAATCAACGTTCACCCTAACTAAAGGGGCTTTCTTAAACATTCTAGGAGAACCTCACCATCATGCATAGACCATAAAAAATCCTTTACAATTCAACCCAAAGAATCGTAAACGCGGTTTCCTCCAGGCACTTTTAATTGTCCTTAGACAGATGGCCAAAGCCTGGTTATGGGAACCGCATATGCTAAGAGAAAGCTGACTAGAGCGCCAAGAAAATGATGATTGGCTGCCGGGGCTCAGAAGTTGCATGTTCCCCTCTGGCCAAGGCAGGCTCTAGGAAACTGCTGCAGGTTCAGTTTTTGAAATACGGTTTTTGCATCGTAAAGAAAAAAGATCAACCTATCAGGAAGAACCGAGCACATCCGATCACCAATCAAGAGCGGGAAAGAAGCCAAAGCCTGGGGATACCCATGCACCAACGAGGACGTCATTCTCCAGCCCCCGCCAATGAGCAGCGGGACGGGGGGCGGGGCAATAGGCGGACCCATTGCCCTAGAAAACAAACAAGCTGCGGTACAACTGTCCTCAGCAGCCCTCGCCTCCCAAGTCTCTGCAGCCAACCCCTCAGCAAGGTGCTGCTTTGATGCTTTCCATGCTGTCTGCGTGGGGCTAGTTACAGTGAAGTATCCCCTTCCCACTAGAGTAAGGCACTTCTTTCCAGTGCCTCCCCGAGAACTGCAGAAAGCACACTGGAACTTCGAGCTTCCTACCTTCACAGGAACCGGGAGCCGCGCGCTACCTGAGTGGGGGGGCGGCCCTGGTACGCAGGCGCGCATGCTTTGTGGAGGCGAGGCTGTGGCGGCCCTAGGTAACCTGGGAGCTGTATTTCTTACTCTGGCAAAACCGCCCAGGCCGCTGAGGCCTTAGTGACTTCATTTCCCAGGAGCCTCCGCGACCATGGGGCGGGCCGGTGAGTTCGTTAATGAGCTCGAGGAAGCCACGGCGCGGCCCACCAGGTTCCAAAACAAGGAAATGAAGGGGGGAGGCGGGACTGGGGGTGCCAGCGGGAGCCGCCGCCGCCGTCGCGGAGGAGGAGGAGGAAGAGGTGGAGGAGGTGGCTGCTGCGGCCGCCGAGGAGTCCCTTGCTGAAGGCGGACCGCGGAGCGGCTGGCGGCGCGCGCGCGGGCGCGCGCGAGAGGCGGCTGTTGGAGAAGTGGAGCGGCGGTCGCGGGGGGAGGAGGAGGAGGGACTGAGCGGCGGCGGCCCCCGCGTCCCGTGCCTCTATGGGGGAAGCAGACAATGGATTATGATTTCAAGGCGAAGCTGGCGGCGGAGCGGGAGCGGGTGGAGGATTTGTTTGAGTACGAAGGGTGCAAAGTGGGACGCGGCACCTACGGTCACGTCTACAAGGCGAGGCGGAAAGATGGGTAAGAGCAGGGGCGGGAGGAGTAGGCTCGCTTCGGTCCTCGCCCTGCCCGCGACCCGGCGGGATGGGTGGGTCGGATCCCAGTCGGGCCGTGCCCGGGGGGCGAGGCGGAGGGGGTCGCGGGGTTGCGTCCCTACACCGACTCCGAGGGGCGCCCGTTCCGCCCGCCTCCCCCGCGCGGCCCCGTCGCGTCCCTCGAACTCCCGCGGCGCAGCCCGGTCCGAGGCGTCGGTGCCGTCCCAGAGGGGCCCCCTGCGAGTGCTCGGAGACGGCGAGGAGACTCGAGTTGGGACCGCGGTGGAGGAGGAGGACTTTGTGGGGTCTGGTCTCTTGGGGGAACGCAGCGGGCAGGCAGAGCTCCGCTGCGGAGTTGCCGCTCCGGCCCTGGGTAGTGACGGTCGTTGTGGAACTTCCAATCGGCTGAGCGCCTCGCGGGGGCGGCGGTTTGAAACCTCGCCGGGGAGCCTGTCGGGCGAACGCGGCCTGGGGTCCTCGCCAGCCCCGCGGCTCTGACCCGCTGGGCACTGCCGCCCCCAGCAGCGATCTCCGCCCCTCGGGCTGGCCGGCCTGTTGGCCCCTCTATGCGGTCCTCCCATCTCTGTCGTTTGCCCGGCGTCCCAGATTTCTCATTCTCAAATTCTGGATTGCGCACCTTCCCCCTTCGAAGGAGACCTGATGGGCTAGCTGCGTTTCGCAAGCGGTAACTTAAGAGTTGGCTGAATTCTCTGCTACTCACCCTTTACCTCGCAGCCCCTTGGGTATCTTGGGTATTATGTTCTCCACTCCATCCTTTGCCAGATGACTGTGGGCTGGGGCTTATGGAGTACCTAGATTATCAAGAAGGGAATACGGAGTGACAGAGCTGGGCCTGAACCTTTGTTTTCCTAGGAATTGAGGGAGAACTGTAGGAACACCTTGGGAAGCCTTTACTGGTTGTCCTCTTAAGAAGAGCTGGGTAATGTACTGAGAATGCCTATCCTTCCTTGGTCCTGGAGGGCAGACAGCAGCTACAGCAGGACTGGTGGAACCAGCTTCCTGGCAGGAATTACCCTCCCCCAAGGTTAGGGACCCAGGAAGATGCCCTGTCCAGCATAGGCTTTAGAGAGAGTCAAACCTTACGGAAGAGGATTGTAACGGAACATTTCTGAATAAAGTGATGATCAGCCACAATGATATTAGTAAAATTTGAAGTGCCGCTTATCTTTGTGCGCGCTGTTATAATTTGATATGGTTGGTATATGAACTCTAGGACTAAAGTAGGTTGTGTGCGTATGCACTAATTTCTTTTTTTTTTTT
>NW_026652277.1:128566718-128617250 GCF_009828535.3 Hylobates moloch | reverse complement strand
TCCCTACAAAGGACACGAACTCATCATTTTTTATGGCTGCATAGTATTCCATGGTGTATATGTGCCACATTTTCTTAATCCAGTCTATCGTTGTTGGACATTTGGGTTGGTTCCAACTCTTTGCTATTGGTATGCACTAATTTCATAAAACAACTCTATGAAGTGTTTTGTCATAAGGTATCGTGAAGATTGCAAAGTACTCTCCAAGTGTAAAGGATTGTTATTATTGCAGAGTTTTTTTCTCTTGTAATAACTGAACAGACCTTAAGGTACTCAGTTGTTTCTCATAATTCCTTTAATTACCAGGTGTCCTTGAATGCTTATCATGGAATGTGAGGTACTATAATTAACATTTTGGTTTTGGAATATCCACTCCACCTGTTATACTAGTGTTCATGTGGGAATTTTATCAGGTATATTTGGGGAAAGTACATCCAGTTTTCCTGTTTGGACATTGTTAATAAATCTGAGGTGGATTTTTCCCATACTCCTCATGCTAACTTTGTAATATACTTTAGGTTTTAAAAAATGTATCTTAGTGTTTTTTTTGTTGTTGTTAAAATAGCTTTCTTTTATTAGGGAACTTTTGAGAAGTTAAAAATTCTGCTTCTGAATTGTATTTGAATAGTATGGGCTTACAACAAAAACCAGATAATTCCTGCTTCTATTCTTTTTGAATATTTTTCCCCTCAAGTACTTGATTTGAATACACTTCCTTTTTGAGTGAAATTTGTTAATTAGAATTAATAAAGCTTCTTTACTAGAGTAAGATTAGTTTGTGTGTCTTCAAAATATAATGCTCTTTTTTTCTAAAAAAAAAAAAACTCTTAGGATCTGAAAGCATTAGTTTAAATCACTATATTACGTATAAGAAAAACCGTAATAAAGGCTTTTTTCCTGGACGAAAGATCTGGTTGAGATTTGCAACTTTACAGTAAACACCTACGTCTCGTGTGGGTTGGTAGTGGGATTAATTTTATGTTCATTGATACCAGCAATTTGAAAGAACATCTGTGTCCTTTGGGTTCATGTTAAATTTTTTTTTTTTTTTTTTTACTGTTTTAAACTGTGGGCAGATTTGCATAGTAAAGGATTTTACACTCCGATCATGGTAGATTACAGTTTAGCTCTTTCCAGATTTTATTTTGGTTAACTCAGAAAATGCATAATGCTATTTTTTTTTTTTTTTGAGACGGAGTCTTGCCCTGTGCCCCAGGCTGGAGTGCAGTGGCGCGATCTTGGCTCACTGCAAGCTCCGCCTCCCGGGTTCACGCCATTCTCCTGCCTCAGCCTCCCGAGTAGCTGGGACTACAGGCGCCCGCCAACACACCCGGCTAATTTTTTGTATTTTTAGTAGAGACGGAGTTTCACCGTGTTAGCCAGGATGGTCTCGATCTCCTGACCTCGTGATCCGCCCGCCTCGGCCTCCCAAAGTGCTGGGATTACAGGCTTGAGCCACCGCGCCCGGCCCATAATGCTATTTTAGGGAGCCAGAAATCATATAGGTTACATTAAAGAGAAATGATTCTGGTATATATAATGTAGTATATAACCAAACCATTGTTCAGGTCTTTAGAAGAAACATTGGAAGAAATAAAATATCATTAGAAAAGTTTTATACTACAGTTTGCAAAATCTTATTTCCCTCGAAGTATGACTTCAGGCAATATTAATTATATCACATAAATTTATAAGAAGCTGGAAATGCAAGACTTACATCTGAGTTTTTCACCTTTAATTAAAAATGTTCTCGGCTGGGTGCGGTGGCTCACGCCTGTAATCCCAGCACTTTGGGAGGCCGAGGTGGGTGGATCACGAGGTCAGGAGATCGAGACCATCCTGGCGAACATGGTGAAACCCCGTCTCTATTAAAAATACAAAAGAAATTAGCCGGGTGTGGTGGCGGGTGCCTGTAGTCCCAGCTATTCGGGAGGGTGAGGCAGGAGAATGGCGTGAACTAGGGAGGTGGATCTTGCAGTGAGCCGAGATCGTGCCACTGCACTCCAGCCAGGGCGACAGAGCGAGACTTCGTCTCAAAAAAAAAAAAAAAAAAAAAAAGTTCTTTGTTCACCTTTTTGTTTTGCAGGAAGAGAGGCTTTTGACCTAACTCTCCTTTTTATTTAATAGTTATACTTCTGAATATTTTTTGTAGAGACAGGGTCTTGCTGTGTTCCCAGAGCTAGTCTTGAACTCCTGGGCTCAAGTGATCCTCCTGTCTCAGCCTCCCAAAATGCTGGGATTACAAGTGTGAGCCACCATGCTGGACCTCCAACTCTCTTTTACTTAAAAAAAAAAAAAATCCGGTTTAAAAGTTGTTCTTTTTTTGTTTTTTTCGTTTTATAGAGACAGGATCTTGCTGTGTTGTTCGGGTTGGTCTTGAACTCCTGGCTTCCCAAAGTGCGGGCATTACATACAGGTTCATGCCACCACACCCAGCCAAATGTTATTCTTGAAGAGAAGCAAGTTCAGAATATTTCTGAACTTTTTAATACAAGCAAGAATTCATAAAATAAGTTTTCTTCATTATTAAGAAGTCGCACATGACAATTTATGGTTACAAATTTCAAGACTGCATTTTTCCAGTTAGAAACATTTAAAAATTTGATTGATAAAGGAATATTGTTAAAAAGTTCTCTTGTTGGCCGGTGCCGTGGCTCACACCTTTAATCCCAGCACTTTGGGAAGCTGAGGCAGGTGGATCACCTGAGACCAGGAGACCAGCCTGGCCAACAAGACGAAACCCCATCTCTTCTAAAAATACAAAAATTAGCCGGGTGTGGTGCTGCGCGTGGCTGACATCACTTACAGAGTTTGTTTTGTCAGGGTTTCAAATGAGTGGTTGATGACTGCATAACTTAATGTACATCATGAAATTCTTCACAATAAGTACATGTCGATGCCTATAGCTAATAGGTACAATAGTATTTGCCTGTGTTTGATGGGTTTTTCACAATCGGTTTGTACTTAGATTATTGTATTTGCATTTTTATTGGACACACAGAAGATTAAAGACTTGTCAGTATCATCAGAGGATTAGAACTTTCCAAAGTTTTAGATCATCTAGTTCAATTTCCTCTTTTTACAAAGGAGAAACCTAGAGCTTTGAGAGGTTAACTGTCATGCTCATAGTGTCACAGCAGAGATAGCCTGTAATCCACATCTAACTCAAGAGTTCTTGCATTTTCCTTCCTAATACCATGGGAGGAAAAACAAAAAAAGGCCATCTTACCTCCAGTCTTGATAACTTACTGTATAAACTTTTTTACATGCCAAAAGTGCATTTATACAAAAAATATATATATATGGAAAAGGGAAATTATCACATATACAGGACATTTACAAAGTGGGAGTGCAGGACTGTAGATTCTACTGCATGTAGCTGATGCTTTTCTTTTCTTTTCTTTTTTTTTTTTTTTGAGATGGAGTTTGCTTTTGTTGCCCAGGCTGGAGTGCAATGGTGTGATTTCAGCTCACTGCAACCTCCGCCTCTTGGGTTCCAGCGATTCTCCTGCCTCAGCCTCCCGAGTAGCTGGGATTACAGGCATGCGCCACCACACTTGGCTAATTTTGTATTTTTAGTAGAGACAGGGTTTCTCCATGTTGGTTAGGCTGGTCTCGAACTCCCGACCTCAGGTGATCCACCTGCCTTGGCCTCCCAAAGTGCTGGGATTATAGGCGTGAGCCACCGTACCCGGCCATGCTGCTGCTTTTCATCTGTTTTTTTCTTCTTTCTCACTGTCAACACTTTTGGCCATTATTTCTGATTTGGGTAGTAGCTGATTGGTCTCTCACTATAGTCCAAGATCCAAATTGCTGCTAGTGTCATTTTCCTATAAAATCAATCATGTCATATCTCTTTTTGGAAAACTATACGTTTGCTATGGCTTATACTATCAGATCCAATCTCATCTCTTTCTCTCCTCTCCTTGCATGAATCATACTTGAGACTTAAATCAGATCCAATCTTAATTCCTTAGTTTGTCATGTAAAGACATTTGCATTCAGACCCTGAAGTCTGTAGTCTTTATACCTGCCACCATTTCTTTTTTCCAGTTGCATTTAAGCTATATACTTCTGTAGCATTGAACTCATATTTTCTGGTACTTAAGTCCTTTCATGTCTCATTTTCTGTGTTCTACGTTCACTCTAGAATGGTGTTGCTGTGCCATTCTTCCCTCCCCCTTTTCCCTTAACCCTTACAAACCTGTCAAACTGCTCATACTTCAATACCCAACTCAAATAGCTTTTCCTCCTTGAAGCCTTCTCTTAATCACTTGGTGTACTCCTCAGCTGTGTTTCTACTCCTTTGTTCTTACA
Source organism: Hylobates moloch (assembly GCF_009828535.3). Taxonomy (NCBI): domain Eukaryota; kingdom Metazoa; phylum Chordata; class Mammalia; order Primates; family Hylobatidae; genus Hylobates; species Hylobates moloch. The sequence continues at coordinate 128,612,933 of NW_026652277.1, read as the reverse complement.
TATGTAAAGTCACTGTAAGTGATACTAATATGCCTCATAAATTACTAGCTGCAAAAGGATTATCATTCTATGTCCAGTGCCTTGTACAGAGTTGGTCACATAATACACAAAATTATATTCAATTAAAAATGCCTTTAATTGGTAAAGATGCTCCACTGATTTTAAAAGCAGACCAAATTCCTTTAAAAACACAAGTTTATTAAAAAACAATGTTTTCAGTAATTGCTTTGAAAGCCTGAAATACAGTAATGTTACATGAAATAGGTGGTTAGATGTAAATATTTCTAATGTATTTTTTCTAAGAAAGGTACTGCTTTTCCAAACAGTTGATAAATTTCTTTTTTCATTTTTTTCTCTTAAGACTGTCTCACTCTGTCACCAAGGCTGGAGTGCTGTCGTGCAGTCCTAGCTGACTGCAGCCTTGAACTCCTGGGCTCAAGTGATCCTCCTGCCTCAGCCTCCTGAGTAGCTAGGACCACAGATGCATGTGCTGGCTAATTTTTGTTGTTGTTTTGTAGAGATGAGGTCTCACTGTGTTCACAGTGTTGCCCAGGCTGGTCTCGAACTCCTGGGCTCCAGTGATCCTTCTGCTTCAGCCTCCCAAAGTGCTGGGATTACAGACATGAGTCACTGTGCCCGGCCCATTTCTTTTTTTTTTTTTTTTTTGAGACGGAGTCTCGCCGTCTCCCAAGCTGGAGTGCAGCAGCGCGATCTCAGCTCACTGCAAGCTGCGCTTCCTTGGTTCATGCCATTCTCCTGCCTCAACCTCCTGAGTAGCTGGGACTACAGGCGCCCACCACCATGCCTGGCTAATTTTTTTTTTTTTTTTGTATTTTTAGTAGAGATGGGGTTTCACCGTGTTAGCCAGGATGGTCTAGATCTCCTGACCTCGTGATCTGCCCGCCTCGGCCTCCCAAAGTGCTGGGATTACAGGCGTGAGCCACCACGCCCAGCCCCATTTCTTTGAACAGATGCTAGATATTGCTAAGGAAAATAGGCATATTTTTGAGAAATAAATATTTTCTCTTAGGCCAGCTCTTTTAGAATTGCTAGACTAGTAATCTGTCTTCTGTGCTTTTACTAGCTATTTTATAGAGATGCTTAGAAAATACCAATATTTAAATACATTTTAGGACATCTTTTGGTTTTATGGGTTTATGGTAAAAAATTAAGTATCTTTAACACTTAGTAAATGAAGTAGACATCTGTTTATGTTTAACTGGTTTGTCATTTTTGCAATGCAAGCCTTCAAGAACTTTTTGAGGCCTAAGGGAAATTAATGTTTTCTTTTTCAATGAAATTTGATAATCTAGAGCAGTGATCAGCAAACTTTTTCTGGCAGATACTAAATATTTTGGGCCTTTTGGGCTATACTGTCTCTGTTACAATTACTTTATTGTAGTGCCAAAGCATCCACAGATAATATGTAAACCAATATGGATAAGGATGGCTGTGTTCCAGTAGAGCTTTATTTATACAAATAAGCGGTTGGCTGAATTTAGTCTGCAGGCTATAGTTTGCTGACTCCTGGTGTAGAGCAGTGATGTCCAACAGAACTTTCTGCAGTGATCTGAAAATGTTTTGCATCTGTGCTGTCCAGTATGCTAGCCACAAGCCACACATACGTATCGATTACTGGAATGTAGTTAGTGTGATTGAGAAACTAATTAGTAGCTATCACATTGGACTGTGTAGGTTTAGAGTCTTTGGATGAGTGGCTTAGCAACAAATAATTCTCTGATCCATCAAGTGACCTTTCAAAAAAAATGTTTAAATCAGGGTGTGGATAAATAGGAAAACTGTTATGTCTTCTTTCAAGTTACAGGAGAAATATTAAGGCTGAAAAACTTGATAAAGCAAAGCAATGCTTGTAGGACTATCAATGTATGAATGGAATCAAGGATATTTAACTACTTTTTCAAGGAAGTATTTTATGGCCGGATGAGGTGGGAGGATTGCTGGAGCCCAAGAGTTTGAGGCTATAGTGAGCTATGATGATGCCACTGCACTTCAGCATGGGCAACAGAACGAGACTCTCTTAAAAAAAAAAAGATATTATAAAAAAAAGTTTGTAAATAGTATATGTGCATAAAAATATACAATGTGGCTGGGCACGGTGGCTTATGCCTATAATCCCAGCTCTTTGGGGAGGCCGAGGTGGGCAGATCACTTGAGGCAAGGAGATCAAGGCCAGCCTTGCCAACAGCGAAAACTCCGTCTCTACTAAAAATACAAAAAATTAGCCGGGCGTGGTAGTACAAACCTGTAATTCCAGCTTCAGCTTCTTGGGAGGCTAAGACACAATAATTGCTTGAACCTGGGAGGTGGAAGCTGCAGTGAGCTAATATTGCGCCACTGCACTCCAGCCTGGGTGACAGAGTGAGACTCTGTTTCAATAAAACAAAAATAACAAAAAACCACCAGTGTAACATAAGTCATCCCTTTCCCAGCCATTCTTTCCCTTTTTTAGGGGCAATCATTCTTGGTTGTCCTTTAAGAGGATTTTCTTTTGGGGTATGTGCATGTGTGTTAACTTAAAGATGTCATTAAATATGACATGGTAGTGTGCTGCACACTTCTCTATTTTTAGATCATAGCTCACTGCAGCTTTGGCTGCCTGGGCTCAAGCAATTCTGTCTCTTGGGCTCAAGCGATTGTTTCACCTCAGCCTCCTGAGTAACTGGGACTACAGATGTGGGCCATGCCCAGCTGTTTTTTGTTTTGTTTTGTTTTGTTTTTTTAAATTATTTGTAGAGATGAGGTCTTGCGATGTCTCTCAGTCTGGTCTTGAACTCCTGGCCTCGAGTAATCCTCCTACCTTGACCTCCCAAAGTGCTGGGGTTATAGGCATAAGCCATCATGCCTGGCCCTATTTTTATTTATTTAATTAATTTATTTATTGAGACAGAGTCTTGCTCTGTCACCCAGGCTGGAGTGCAGTGGGAAGATCTTGGCTCACTGCAGCCTCCACCTCCCAGGTTCAAGCAATTTTCCTGCCTCAGCCTCCTGAGTAGCTGGGACTGCAGGCACATACCCACCATACCTGGCTAATTTTTTATATTTTTAGTAGAGGCAGTGTTTACCATGTTGGCCAGGCTGGTCTCGAACTCCTGACCTCAAGTGATCCATCTGCCTCAGCCTCCCAAAGTGCTGGGATTACAGGCGTGAGCCACCGTGCTTGGCCCATATTTTAAATCTTAAACATTGCTTAAACATTATGACATATCTATATACAGAGATGCCTTGTTTCTCTTAGTAGTTTTGTTGTATCTCATTGTATTGACTTACATCGTTGGCTGTCTCCAGTCTTGCTAGTACTAACACTGAAGTGAATATCCTAGTAAGCACAGCCTTTTATACCTATTAATGTGTCTGTAAGTTAAATTCCTAGAAGCCATTTACCTTTGGAAGTAATGGCTTGGAATGGTTTACTAATATGGTGATGTATGAGACAGAAATATCTGAAGACTGGAGATGGGGAGGTTGGCTAAGAATAAGGAAGTGGAATGTTAAGACAATAATAATTTTTTTTTTTTTTTGAGATGGAGTTTCGCTCTTCTTGCCCAGGCTGGTGTGCGATGGCACGATCTTGGCTCACCACGACCTCTGCCTCCCGTGTTCAAGCGATTCTCCTGCTTCAGCCTCCCAAGTAGCTGGGATTACAGGAATGCGCCACCATGCCCAGCTAATTTTGTATTTTTTAGTAGAGATAGGGTTTCATCATGTTGGCCAGGCTGGTCTCGAACTCTTGACCTCAGGTGATTTGCCCACCTCGGCCTCCCAAAGTGCTGGGATTACAAGCGTGAGCCACTGCACCCAGCTGACAGTGATAATTAACACATAAAAATGAGCTCTAAATCGTTTGTTAAAGGACGTACAAGTTACTTTCTTTTTTTTTTTTTTTTTGAGAAGTGTTATCTAGGCTGGGATGCAGTGGCACGATCTTGGCTCACTGTACCTCTGCCTCCTGGGTTTAAGCTACTTTCTTATGGCTACTGTTTTAGGAGCATGGAAAAGGTATGTCTCTGAGTTTTACATAGGAAGAGTAGATCCATGGAAAGGTTTTTAATGCAATCTATGTCAATGTTGATGAATTAAGTATTTTTATTTTTTAAAGTATATAAAATATAGTGTCCTGTATTTTTGAACTTGATATGCTAGACAAATAAGTTCATATGTGGTGTTATAAATTGTGTACAGTTGACTGTTGAACAGCAGGAGTTTGAACCACGTGGGTCCACTTACACGCAGATTTGTGAAACCTGCGTATATGAGGGCCAACTTTTTGTATAGGTGGGTTCTCCAGGGCCAACTGCAGGACCTGAGTATGTGTAGATTTTGGTATATCCAGGGGTCCCGGAACCAACCCTTCAGGTATACTAAGGGACATCTATTTGTTTTGAAAAATTATTCTATAGTGCAGGGTTAGGTGACAATATAGAAGATTTTAAAGCAGTATATTACAATTTGCAATTTTCTTGGTGGTAAACTATTAGAGTAAGAGTATTTGGATGTTTAAAAACTGATGTGTTTTTTTAAAGATCAACTTGTTATAATGTTGTGACTATATAATATTAGTGCTACTTTGGGATTCTAAAACAAAGGGACAAGACGAATAACTAGCGTGACAATTAAAACCAGATAGTATCTAGAAACATAACGGAGTAGCAGACAAAGCTATTTAAAGATTTTTGTCCATTTATAAATAGCTGATAGTCCAACACTTCCTGTAATAGCTGTTTTGAATGTGCACTGTACAGGATGAAAGAGAGTCTCAAGAGAGAAGACAGGATGTAATTCAGGATACAAGTGTGCAGCAGTAGTTATTTATTGAGGGTTTGAGTTCTTATCCAGGAGTGAGTGATCAAAGAGAAATAAAAACCTGTAAAGTCCTCAAATAACAGGTGTCTTTTTTTTTTGTTTGTTTTTGAGACGAAGTCTTGCTCTGTCACCCAGGTTGGAGTGCAGTGGAGCGATCTTGGCTCACTGCAAGCTCTGCCTCCCGGGTTCACGGCATTCTACTGCCTCAGCCTCCCGAATAGCTGGGAGTACAGACGTACGCCGCCATGCCCGGCTAATTTTTTTGTATTTTTAGTAGAGACGGGGTTTCACCGTGTTAGCCAGGATGGTCTCGTTCTGACCTCATGATCCGCCTGCCTTGGCCTCCCAAAGTGCTGGGATTATAGGTGTGAGCCACTGCGCCCGGCAACAGGTCTTTATAAAATATCTTTAACTTGGCGGGGTGTGGTGGCTCACGCCTGTTATCCCAGCACTTTGGGAGGCCGAGGTGGGCGGATCACGAGGTCAGGAGTTCGAGACCAGCCTGGCCAATATGGTGAAACCCCATCTCTACTAAAAAATACAAAAATTAGCCAGGCGTGGTGGCGCGCACCTGTAGTCCCAGCTACTCAGGGGTCTGAGGCAGGAGAATCGCTTGAACCCTGGAGGCAGAGGTTTCAGTGAGCCGAGATCGTGCCATTGCACTCCAGCCTGGGCCACAGAGCGAGACTCCGTCTCAAAAAAAAAAAAAAGAAAAAAAACTTTAACTTGAACTATAATAAGTCTTGCTAAAGGAAAAATACACTCTTCTTATAGAGGCTTTAAACCTATTGTGTATTTTCTATTTAAAAACATTTTTTTGGTGAAGGTTTGTGATGGATGATCTCAGTTATTACTAAGCTGAATGTGATTCGGGAATGGATTTATTTACCAAATAGGCCAGTTAACTTTGTTTTGTTCTGTAGTTATAGAATAAAACCTATTCATGGCAAAGTGTTTTGCTGATATTTGTAGATACTTAAATTTGGACAGAAAGGTAAGTCCATGGTTTCTGGAAAACTCCCTCCCTCCCTCCCTCCCTTTCTCCCTTCCTTTCTCTCTTTTCTCTTCTTTTCTTTTCTTTCTGTTCTGTATTTTCTTTCTTTCCTCTCTTTCTTTTCTTGAGACAGGGTTTTGCTCCTGTCACCCAGGCTGAAGTGAAAGTGGTGCAGTCACAGCTCACTGTAGCCTTGACTTCCTGTGCTCAAATGATCCTCCCATCTCAGCCTGTTGAGTAGCTGGGACTACAGGCATGTACCACCATGCCTGATTAATTCTTGCATTTCTTGTAGAGACAATGGATTTTTCCATGTTGCCCAGACTGGTCTCGAACTCCTGGGCTCAAGCCGTCTACCCGCTTTGGCCTCCCAAAGTGCTGGGATTACAGGTGTAAGCCACTGCACCCAACCTCAGTGTAGTTATTGTAATTGCATTTTAAGAGTGACTTAAACACTGAGTAAATCCTATTATTTTAGGATTTAGGTGCGAATTTAAAAAAGGACTTTTCTGTTTTCTGAAAGGTTTTATGTAATTTGATCTTGTCTTACTTACAAAACCAGAATTCTGTTAACTGATTTTTCAGCGATCTGTTGATCTTTGTTGTATATTTGTATCAGTGGAAATAGTTTTATGCTATTAAAATTATGAAATAATGGTTGCACATGGTAAAAAACTTAAACAGTATAGTTGTATATAAAATGAAAAGTAAAAGTCTAGACTGGACGCGGTGGCTCACGCCTGTAATCCCAGCACTTTGGGAGGCCAAGGCGGGCGGATCACGAGGTCAGGAGATCAAGACCATCCTGGCTAACAGGGTGAAACCCCATCTCTACTAAAAATACGAAAAATTAGCCGGATGTGGTGGCAGGTGCCTGTAGTCCCAGCTACTCAGAAGGCTGAGGCAGGAGAATGGCGTGAACCCGGGAGGCGGAGGTTGCAGTGAGCTGAGATCGCGCCACTGCACTCCAGCCTGGGTGACAGAGCAAGACTCCGTCTCAAAAAAAAAAAAAAAAAAGTCAAAGCCTTCCTTCTTACTGTGTGCCGGAGACCATCCTTGTCACATCTCATAGGTAACCAGTGTTAACCATTTCTGTTTAAGTTTTGCTGTTGCTTACTGCTGCTTACCATTATAACTTTAAATAATATGCATATAATTCTACTTCGTGATTTATCAACTTTAGGCAGTTTTTGTTAAGTTTCCATCAGAGAAGCTGAGCAATTTTGTGAAATCCTACTACCCGCTTTTGTTTTCCCATCCTAACCTTCAAATTTATTACTTCTATTTTAATTTGTTTCTAGTAAATACTTTTATGGCTTTAAATTATAAACTTAAATTTCTTTTTCAGTATGTATCAATTTAGATATTATCTCTGATCTCAATGTGAATTTTTTTTCGTCTTTTAAATTTTAGATTTGGGGATACATGTGCAGGTTTGTTGCATGGGTATATTGCGTAATGCTGAGTTTGGGCTTCTATTGAACCCATCACCCAAATAGTGAACATAGTACCCAATAGGTAGCTTTTCAACCCTTTCCCCTCTGTTTTTCCCCTTTTGGAGTCCCCGGTGTCTATCGTTCCCATCTTTATGTCTGTGTGTACCCGTTGTTCAGCCCCCACTTATAAGTGAGGACATGTAGTATTTAATTTTCTGTTTTCTTACTTATTTCACTTAGGATAATGGCCTCAGCCCAACCCTTGTTGCTGCAAAGGATATTATTTCATTCTTTTTTATGGCTGCATAGTATTCCGTGGTGTATATATACCACATTTTCTTTTTAACTGTTGATAGACACCCAGGAGGATTCCATGACTTTTCTATTGTGAATAGTGTTATGATAAATATACGAGTACAGGTGTCTTTTTGGTGGAATGATTTCTTTTCCTCTGGGTAGATACCTAGTAGTGGGATTGCTGGGTCAAATGGTAATTCTATTTTTGATTCTTTGAGGAATCTCCAAACTGCTTTCCACAGGGGCTGAACTAATTTATATTCCCACCAACTGTATGTAAGCATTCCCTTTTCTCCTCAACCTTGCCAACATCTCGTTTTTTTATTTTTGATAATAACCATTCTGACTGGTGTAAGATGGTATCTCACTGTGGTTTTAATTTGTGTTTCTCTGATGACTAGTGATGTTGAGCATTTTCTCCCATGTTTTTTCGCTACTTGTATGTCTTCTTTTGAGAAGTGTCCATTCATGTCCTTTGCCCACTTTCTAATAGGATTGTCTTTTTCTTATTTAAAAAAATTTAAAATAACTTTAAGGTTGGGCGTGGTGGCTTACGCCTGTAATCCCAGCACTTTGGGGGCCAAGGCAGGTGGATCATGAGGTCAGGAGATCGAGACCATCCTAGCTAACACTGTGAAACCCTGTCTCTACTAGAAATACAAAAAATTAGCCCGGCGCAGTGGTGGGCACCTGTAGTCCCAGCTACTCGGGAGGCTGAGGCAGGAGAATGGTGTGAACCCAGGAGGCGGAGCTTGCAGTGAGCCGAGATGACGCCACTGCACTCTAGCTTGGGCGACGGTGTGAAACCCCATCTCAAAAAAAAACAAAAACAAAAAACAAAACTGCAATTTATTTTATTTTTTTGAGACAGAGTTTTGCTCTGTCACTGAGGCTGGAGTGCAGTGGCATGATCATGGCTCAGTGCAGTCTCAATCTCCTGGGCCTTAGCAATTCTCCCACCTCAGCCTCTTGAGTAGCTGGGACCACAGGCATACACCATTAAGCCTGACTACTTTTTAAATTTTTTGTGGAGTCAGGGTCTCACTGTGTTGCCAAAGCTGGTCTTGAACTCCTGGGCTCAAGCAATCCTCCCACCTTGGCCTCCCAAAGTGCTGCCGATTGCAGGTGTGAGCCAGCTCCTTCCCCCAGCCCCCAGCCAATATTGCATTCTTGGTTTGGTTCTCAGCTTGATTGTTATTGGTGTATAGAAATGTGATCGATTTTTATATGTTGATTTTTTATCCTGAAACTGTACTGAAGTTGTTTATCAGGTCTTGGAGTCTTTTGAAGGAATCTTTAGGGTTTTCTAGGTACAGGATCATATTATCAGTAAATAGATATTTTGACTTCCTCTTTTCCTGTTTCTCTGTCTTGCCTGATTGCTCTGGCTAGGGCTTCCAATACTGTATTGAATAGGGGTGGTGAGAGTGGGCATCCTTGTCTTGTTTCAGTTCTTGGGGGAATGCATCCAACTTTTGCTCTTTCAGTATGATGTTGGCTGTGGGTTTGTCGTAGATGGCTCTTATTATTTTGAGCTATGTTCCTTCAGTACCTTGTTTGTTGAGCATTTTTGTCATGAAGGGAATGTTAGATTTGTCGCGTGCTTTTTCTGTGCCAGTTGAGATGATCGTATGGTTTTTGTTTTTATTTCTGTTTATGTGGTGAATCACATTTCTTGATTTGTATGTGTTGAACCATCCTTGCATCCCAGGAATAAAGCCCACTTGATTGTAGTGAATTATCTTTTCAATGTGCTGCTGGATTTGGTTTGTATTTTGTTGAGGATTTTTGCATCTATGTTCATCAGGGGTATTGGCCTGTAGTTTTCTTCGTTTGTCATTATCTTTGCCAGATTTTAGTATCAGGATGATACTGGTTTCGTAGAATAAATTAGGGAGGAATCCTCCCTCCTTGATTTTTTGGAATAGTTTCAGTACTATTGGTACCAGCTCTTCTTTGTACGTCTGGCAGAATTCAACTGTGAATCCATCTGGTCCAGGGCTATTTTTGGTTGGTAGGCTTTTAATTACTGATTCCGTTTCATAACTTGATATTGGTCTGTTCAGGGTTTCAGTTTCTTCCTGGTTCAATCTTTAGAGATTGTGTCTTTCTAACATGAATGTTAAAGGAAGTAATACACCTTTCCCACTCTTTATTGCTACTTCCCAATTTTTAAAGTATAATGTTTGTAATAATGTTTGTAGTATTTTGGTGTATTCAATGCTTTTTTGTCCATGGGTTGATTCTAAAAAGTGAACACTTAAAGCATTCAACAGCATTAAAATACTATGATTTTAAAATTTATTTACTGCTGAGTAGATGAATATGTTGAGACTCATGGAGAAGGAAATGTAATCTTTAGTACAGTCAGCCCTCTCTATCTATGGGTTCTGCATCTGCAGATTCAATCAACCATGTGTTGAAAATACTCAAGGTCAGGTGCTGTGGCTCACACTTACAATTCCAGCACTTTGGGAGGTCTAGGCGGGTAGATTGCTTGAGCTCAGGAGTTCAAGGCCAGCCTAAGCAATATAGTGAGACTTCGTCTCTACAAAAAAGTAAACAAAAAAACTAGCTGGGTATAGTGGTGCATGCCTGTGGTCCTAGCTAACTTGGGGGCTGACGTGGGAAGATCGCTTGAGCTGGGGAGGTTGAGGCTGCAGTGAGCCGAGATTGTGCCATTGCCGTTCAGACTTGGCAACAGAGCGAGACCCTGTCTCCAAAAAAAAAATTAGAAAAAACTCCAAAACAATAAAAAATAATGCAAATAAACCCAGCATAACTATTTATAAAGTATTTACATTGTATTAAGTATTATAAGTAATTTAGGGATGATTTAAAGTATACGAGAGAATACATATAGGTTATATGCAAATACTGTGCTATTTTATATCAGGGACTTGAGCATTCTTGCATTTTGGTTTGGAAGGAACTGAAACCAACCACATGGTCCACATACTCCTCCCCACACCGTACTGAGGGATGACTGTATTAAATAAGTGCTGCTTGAAACAGTGTTCCAGGTATTAAGGCCTAATTGTTGATGTTAATTCTGCCTTTTCTTCAAGTCTTCTGGGTCATATTCAGCTAGTAGTTTTTCTTTGTATCCTATGTGTGGTTTTTCTTGGATTCTTTTTTTTGGTTGTTTTTAGATGAGGATGTCTTTTTTTTTTTTTTTTTTTTTTTAAAGACAGGGTTTTACTCTTAACACCCAGTTTGGAGTGCAGTGGCATGATCACAGCTCACTGCAACCTCGACCTCCTGGCTCAGGTGATCCTCCCACCTCAGCCTCTTGAGTAGCTAGGCTTACAGGCACCCACTACCACGCCTGGTTAATTTTTGTATTTTTTTGTAGAGACAGGGTTTTGCCATGTTGCCCAGGCTGGTCTTGAACTCTTGGGCTCAGGTGATCTGCCTGCCTCAGCCTCCCAAAGTACTAGGATTACAGGCGTGAGCCACCATGCCTGGCTGAGGATGTCTTTTTAAGTAGCATTTTCATATAGGATGTGTAGATTTTCTGAGTTCTTGCATGTCTGATAATGTATTTTGTTCTCATACTTGATTGATAGTTTGGCTGAATTAATACTTAAATATTAAGAATATGTTTTTTTTCTCAGCATTCGAAACTATTGCTTCATGTCTTCTGGTATATCTTGTTGTTCCTGGGAAGTTTCTTTCTTTCTTTTTTTTTTTTTTTTTTCCTGGAGACAGAGTCTCACTCTTGTCGCCCAGGCTGGAGTGCAATGGCACGATCTTGGCTCACTGCAACCTCTGTCTCCTGGGTTCAAGGGGTTCTCCTGCCTCAGCCTCCTGAGTAGCTGGGATTACAGGTGCCTGCCATCATGCCCAGCTAATTTTTGTATTTAAGTAGAGATGGGGTTTCACCACGTTGGCCAGGCTGGTCTCAAACTCCTGACCTCAGGTGATCCACCCGCCTTGGCCTCCTAAAGTGCTGGGATCACAGGCAGGAGCCATCATGCCTGGCTGGGAAGTTTCTTTTTTCAAACTTGTATTTTTCCTCTCCAGAATCTCTTAGGATTTTTTACTTTTTTTGTTTTCCTGATTTTTCTTTAATACAGTTGCCATCTTACATAATGTACTATTAAGTGCCTTCTTAATAGCTTCTAATCTACCCTTCTGTTACACTGGTTGGCATCCTGGGATGGAACTATTGTTACCACTCATGTTTGTGGAGTACTGTTCTTCAGTACAGTACACCTGACTCATATGGTCAGGCCATATAATTCATGGGTAGTGGTATTAATTTCTATGACTGAATTATGACACATCCAAACCACATATATTTCTTTCTTTTTCTTTTTTTTTTTTTTGAGATGGAGTCTTGCTCTGTCGCCCAGGCTGGAGTGCAGTGGTGCAATCTCGGCTCACTGCAACCTCCGCCTCCCAGGTTCAAGTGATTCTCCTGCCTTAGCCTCCCGACTAGCTGGGATTACAGGCATGCACTACCACGCCTGGCTAACTTTGTGTTTTTAGTAGAGATGGGGTTTCACCATGTTGGCCAGCCCGGTCTCGAACTCCTGACCTCAGGTGATCCACCCGCCTTGGCCTCCCAAGGTGTTGGGATTACAGGTGTGCGCTACTGCGCCTGGCCTATATATTTTTCAATTTAGAGTTCATACAAAGTCTGTTTCCTTTCTATAGTAGCTATTGCTCCAGACTGTGGTTTAAAAATCCAAGAAGTGGGAAGAATGTCTTTGTTTTCAATGCTGCTTTCTTCCTTTTTTCTTTTCTATCTTCCTTCCCTCCATTTTCTTTCTTCCGTTCATTTCCTTCTTTTTTTCTTTCTTAATAAGAGGTTAACAGAAATGGGTTATTAAGGAAATCAAAGTCTAGTAAATGTTCAAAACATGAGATCAGAGTAGTCACAAACTCTTCTTTGTAGTGATGTTAAATTACTGACAAATGTTTTTTGAAAACAGAAAAAGTCTTTTTTTTTCCATTTTTTTTTGAGACGAAGTCTCCCTCTGTCGCCTAGGCTGGAGTGCAGTGGCGCGATCTCGGTTCACTACAACCTTTACCTTCCAGATTCAAGTGATTCTCCTGCCTCAGCCTCTCGAGTACCTGGGATTACAGGCATCTGCCACTGTGCCTGGCTAATTTTTGTATTTTTAGTAGAGACAGGGTTTCACTATCTTGGCCAGGCTGATCTTGAACTCCTGACCTCATGATCCACCCAACTTGGCCTCCCAAAGTGGTGAGATTACAGGTGTGAGCCACTGTGCCCAGCCAAAAATCCGATTTCTTATTTCAATTTATGTGTATTTTTTTTCTTTTCTTTTTTTGAGATGGAGTTTTGCTCTGTTGCCTCGGCTGGAGTGCAGTGGCACAGTCTTGGCTCACTGCAACCTCTGCCTCCTGGGTTTAAGCAATTCTCGTGCCTCAGTCTCCTGAGTAGCTGGGATTACAGGTGTGTGCCACCACGCCCGGCTAATTTTTTTGTATTTTTAATAGAGACAGGATTTCACCGTGTTGACCAGGCTGGTCTCGAACTCCTGACCTCAAGTGATCCACCCGCCTTGGCCTCCCAAAGTGCTGGGATTACAGGTGTGAGCCACTGAACCTGGCTATTTTTTTCTTTGCTCTTCTTTTTGTTTGTTTTGAGACATATTCTCACTCTGTTGCTCAGGCTGGAGAGCAGTGATGCAGCCTTGACTCCCTGGGCTCAGGTGATCCTCCCACCTCAGCCTCCTGAGTAGCTAGGACAACAGGCATGTGCCACTATGCCTGGCCGATTTTTGTGTTTTTGTGTAGAGATGTGGTTTTGCTGCGTAGCCCAGGCTGATCTTGAACTATGGAGCTCAAGTAATCCACCTGCCTCCATCCCCCAAAAGTGCTGGGATTTTAGGCATGAGCCACCATGCCCAACCCTCTTCACTCTTTTTGATTTTATACTTTTTTCTTTAAATCTTTTTTGTAATTTAAAAATTATTTTTTATTTTATATTTATTGTTCTATCTGTCTGTCTGTCTGTCTGTCTGTCTATCTATCTATCTATTTTTTTGAGACGGAGTCTTACCCTGTCACCCAGGCTGGAGTGCAATGGCACGATGATCTCAGCTCACTGCAACCTCTGCCTCCTGGGTTCAAACGATTCTTTTGCCTCAGCCTCCCAAGTAGCTGGGATTACAGGCACCCACCACCACACCCAGCTAATTTTTGTATTTTTAGTAGGGGCGGAGTTTTACCATGTTGGTCAGGCTGGTCTCAAAACTCCTGACCTCGTGATTCTTCTGCCTCGGCCTCCCAAAGTGCCGGGATTACAGGCGTGAGCCACCGTGCCTGGCCATATATGTATATTTTTTCTCACAGCTGAGGCAAAGGTCAGTTTATGTGTATTTTATTTTTATTTATTTATTTATTTGAAATGGTCTCACTATATTGCTCAGGCTGGGGTGCAGTGGTACGGTCTCAGCTCACTGCAACCTGTGCCTCCTGGACTGAAGCCATCTTCTGATTTTAGCCTTCCGAGTAGCTGGAAGGTGCATGCCACCATGCCCAGCTAATTTTTGTAGTTTTTGTAGAGATGGGGGTCTCACCATGTTGTGTTGGCTGGTCTCAAACTCCTGAGCTCAAACAGTCCACCCACCTCAGCCTCCCAAACTGCTAGGATTACAAGCATGTGCCACCACTCCCAGCCTGTATTTTTATTTATTTGTTTGTTTGTTTGTTTGTTTGACGGAATCTAACTCTGTCACCAGGCTGGAGTGTAGTGGTACGATCTCGGCTCACTGCAGCCTCTGCCTCCTGGGTTCTAGCGATTCTCCTCCCTCAGCCTCCCAAGTAGCTGGGACTACAGGCATGCACCGCCATGCCCAGCTAATTTTTTGTATTTTTAGTAGAGACAGGGTTTCTCCATGCTGGCCAGGATGGTCTCGATCTCTTGACCTCATGATCCGCCCGCCTTGGCCCCCCAAAGTACTGGGATTACAGGCGTGAGCCACCGTGCCTGGCAGCCTGTATTTTATTTTTGAATAATTATATGTTGTTTGGACATAAGTAGTTACTAAATTACTTTACCTAATTATGTAATAAATGGAATCATTAGGTATTTCCTTTGACCTAAGGTCCTGTAAACAAATTACTAAGATACTAAGGGTTCTGTGAATGAGTTTGAGATCTTCTAACTGCAGATATGATCAGTGTTTATCTATATTATCAAATTTTTCTTTAAGAACTTGATTTTTAGTGGATGTTTATACTTTTATATGAATATGCAATGCTTTACTGAACTCTTTCTGCTTGTTGAACATTTAAGTTTTTCCTAATATTTTGATAATATATGTAATACTAATAGCTGTTGTTGTGTCTAAATCTTGGTCCTTATATCTAATTCTTTCCTTAAAATAACGTCTTATAAGTTAATTTGCTGTGTCAAAGGGTATTAGTTGTTTAAGGCTCTTAGTATATATAACCTAATTTTTTCATATATAGTTTTCTCCACTACTACTAACAATGTATCAAAAGTGCCCCTCATCTCAACCTCAGTGGCTGTGAATGTTCTTTATCACAATTTGACAGTTGAAATGGTTTCTGCTTTAGCGTGATAGTAATTAGAGCTGTTTCTCCATGATTTTCCTACATCTGAGCTAAAGATCTTACCAGCCTTACAATTTACATCTCTCTTAGCTCCTAGGACCTGTAGTTCATGGTCGAGGTACCACCCCTCTTCCAACCTCACTAGTCTTTACCCATTTTATAGTTGGTAAGTATTTTTGACTTATTAAAAAGCAGGAAGTTTATGCTGGGCATGGTGACTCACACTTGTAATCCCAGCACTTTGGGAGGCCAAGGTGTGTGGATTGCTTGAGCCCAGGAGTTCCAGACTAGCCTGTGCAACAAGGGGGAACCCTGTCTCTACAAAAAATACAAAAATTAGCCAGGCATAGTGACATGCACCTGTAGTCCTAGCTACTCAGGAGGGTGAGGTGGGAGAAACACCTGAGCCAGGGAAAGTTGAGGCTACAGTGAGCCGTGATCGCACTGCTGCACTCAAGCTTTGGCAACAGACTGAGACCCTGTCACAGAAACAAAACAAAACAAGACAGCAGCAAGTTTTCCTTGGAATATTTTATATTTATGTAATCTTGTCATCCACATTTTTCTACTTTTATGTTAAAGATATGTTCTACAATATAATTTACCAGGAAGTTTTCTAGTCATCTTAATTTCCTACTCTTAATTTTTATTGGAATAATGGGTGATTTTTTTTCACAGATATATATATTATTCTGAAAAGTAGTGAAGAATAAACAAAGTTTCATGTTTTGGTGTAGAAATTGTTAAAAGCATTTTAAAAAATATCAGGCCAGGCGTGGTGGCTCACCCCTGTAATCCCAGCACTTTGGGAGGCTGAGGTGGGTGGATCACGAGTTCAGGAGATCGAGACCATCCTGGCTAAGACGGTGAAACCCCATCTCTACTAAAAATACAAAAAAATTTAGCTGGGCGTGGTGGCGGGCGCCTGTAGTCCAGCTACTTGGGAGGCTGAGGCAGGAGAATCGCTTGAACCTGGGAGGCAGAGGTTGCAGTGAGCCAAGATTACGCTACTGCACTCCAGCCTGGTGACAGAGTGAGACCCCATCTCAAAAAAAAGAAAAAAAAGTTTCAAACTGCTGGAGAGAGGACAGTGCAGATATAGCTGTCATTTAACATTGGGAAGAACAGGCCAGGCGCGGTTGCTCACAGGTAATCCTAGCACTTTGGGAGGCTAAGGCGGGTGGATCACCTGAGGTCAGGAGTTCAAGACCAGCCTGACCAAATATGGTGCAACCCCATCTCTACTAAAAATACAAAAGTTAGCTGGGCTTGGTGGCGGACGCCCTTAGTCCCAGTTACTTGGGAGGCTGAGACAGGAGAATTGCTTGAACCCGGGAGGCAGAGGTTGCAGTGAGCTGAGATTGTGCCACTGCACTCCAGCCTGGGTGACAGAGCGAGACTCCATCTCAAAACAAACAAAAAAACTGGGAAGAACACAACTGTGGTGTTTATCGTGTGTGGATTTGTCATTCTGGCTTTGTGCAACAGAAAAATCAATATTGTACAAATAAGGTGTTTGTTTTCCTCTTATAATGAAAGGTCCAGAGATGGGGCATGCTGGGCTGGTGCAGTTGTGCCAGGATATTAACAAGTATTCACCTCCTTTCTTCTGTTCTGTGGTTTTTGTACATGTGGTCCCAAATGATTGTTATGCCTCCAGGTATTTCTTTCACATTCTAGGCAGGAAGAAGGGGAAGAGGCAAAGGCTGAAAGGCAAAAGAGACTGTGCCAACCAAATGGTAAGCAATTGCCTTCTATGGATTAGAGGAACACAAGGGAAAACAGGTTATGAATGGCTCTGGGGAAGCCAGTCAGTAATAAGTCTCTGCCACAGTGTGGAACAAAGGGTTCAGTGAAAGGTGGCAAAGAAATCTTTGAGTTAATGTTAAGCAGTTAAAACCCACATTCTTAATGATAAGTACAATTTATGAACTATAACTGTCTCCCACACTGTGTAAAGACTTTTCATAATCAACCAAAACACATTTTGTTGACTTTCATGTCCATATAAGTATAAAGACTTAACATTTAGGATAATTTTTTTTAAGCAAAGCCTTATAACACTAATGTTGTCCTTATCTTTTTAGATAAGTGATAGGAAAACACCACAGAGAAATTTGGTATTTATAATAGTGAAGAGAACAGAGTCATATTAGATTTTACCTTTGCTCTAGGCCGATTAGCCAAGGCTCCTTGTTTAGTTTACTGTCACAAAGACATTTTCTTTTTCAGCATTTGAATAAACAGTATTTTTTGGGGACTAAATGATTTGAATAATGTTTATTCCCTCTTAACAAACTACTTGTATTTTCCGTTCTCGGGGAAGGATTTTTGCTCCTGATTCCTAGTAAATATACATACAAAGGAAAAACAAACTGCAATGTACCAAAATCTTTTGAAAACCTATTTCAAATCTCAGCTAATAAATACTGTCTAGCAGTGGGATCTTGGTAGTTAAATAATCTCTCTGTATCTCAGTTTCCCCATCTGCAAGATCTGTTGGATGACAAAGTACTCCTCACTGATTGTTGCGAGGAGTAATTGAATCAAAACGTATAAAAGTCTCCAGCAAAGCATTAGTTTATTTATTTGCTAAATCTATGTAGAGGGGTTTCAATGATAAATTTCCCTGAAGGTTAAGTTGGTAAATAAAAAGGGTAGATATTGAGTAAAAATTATAGTCAGTTTTTTGAGAGTGAGGATTAATCTGGTTAGATTCAGCAGGAAGATAGAATTTTATCCACATCTATAATGAATTGTTATAAAAAAGTATTTGCCATGAATGTCCATCCCTCGCCTGTCGCGGCGGGTGGATCACCTGAGGTCAGGAGTTCGAGACCAGCCTGGCAACATGGCGAAACCCCGTCTCTACTAAAAATACCAAAATTAGCTGGACATGGTGGCACGCATCTGTAATCCCAGCTACTCGGGAGGCTGAGGCAAGAGAATCGCTTGAACCTGGGAGGCGGAGGTTGCAGTGAGCTGAGATTGCGCCACTGCAGTGAGCCGAGATCGTGCCCACTGCACTCCAGCCTGGGTGACAGAGCAAGACAACAACAACAAAAAGTTTATTATATTAGGAAAGAAAAATTGGTTTGATGATGGGCTCTTTTACTTCAGCCTTGAAAATAAAGAAAAAAGGTAAAGGAGAAGACCTTATCTTTTCTCAAATTAAAAAAATAAAGGGTCAGGCTTGGTGGCTCACGCCTGTAATCTCAGCACTTTGGGAGGCCGAGGTGGGTGGATCACGAGGCCAAGAGATCGAGACCATCCTGGCCAACATGGTGAAACCCCGTCTCTACTAAACATACAAAAATTAGCTGGACACAGTGGCATGTGCCTATAGTCCCAGTCACTTGGGAGGGTGAGTCAGGAGAATTGCTTGAACCCGGGAGGCAGAGGTTGCAGTGAGCTGAGATCATGCCACTGCACTCCAGCCTGGCAACAGAGTGAGACTCCGTGTCAAAAAATATATATATGTATATATATATATATGTTTAAGAAAAAATTAGAAAACATGCTGGGTGGCTGGGCTTGGTGGCTCATGCCTGTAATCCCAGCACTTTGGGAGGTTGAGGTGGGAGGATTGCTTGAGGCCAGGAGTTCAAGATCAGCCTAGACAACATAGCGAGACCCTATCTCTAAAAATAATAATAGTAATTATTATTATTTAAAAAACCAAGCTGGGCAGAGTGTTTGTTCCTGTAGTCTCAGCTACTCAGAAGGCTGAGGCAGGAGGATCGCTTGAACCCAGGAGTTTGAATTCAGCCTGGGCGACATAGTGAGAACTTGTCTGTATAAAAAAAAAGAAAAATTAGGAAACAAAGATAAGGAAAAAGAAGTAAAGTTATTCATAGATAACCATTATGAATGGTGTGGTATGTTTTTCTACACTTCTTTCTCAGGAAATACCTACTTTTCTCCAAAATGCGATCATATTCTACATACTTTTTAGTAGCCTGTATTTTACATTTTACAATATATAATGAATATTTTTCCATTTTGCTAAACCTTCTTTTCCAATAGTTGTGTTCTGTTCTTTTTTTCCTGAAGAAAATCTATACCACTTACATCTAGAACCCTTCCGTCAATAATATCTTTAATTATATGCAGTTATTCTTATGGGTATGGGTAAAAATCTGCTTTCTGACTTTCTTTCCTCCCAAAATCACTGTTCTACATTTTTCTTTTCTTTTACTTTTAAAATTTAATTCTGTTTTTCTTTTTTTCCATGACAGATCAGAACCAGTGTTCTACATTTTTATTTAATTAATTAAATAATTAATTTTTTTTTTTTTTTGTGACGGAGTCTCACTCTGTTGCCCAGGCTGGAGTGCAGTGGCGCAATCTTGGCTCACTGCAACCTCCGCCTCCCAGGTTCACGCCATTCTCCTGCCTCAGCCTCCTGAGTAGCTGGGACTACAGGCGCCTGCTACCATGCCCCGCTAATTTTTTGTATTTTTAGTAGAGACAGGGTTTCACCGTGTTAGCCAGGTTGGTCTTGAACTCCTGACCTTGTGATCCACCCTCCTTGGCCTCCCAAAGTGCTGGGATTATAGGCGTAAGCCACCACACCCGGCCCTTGTTCTACATTTTTAATAACTATAGTCTATATACATGTACCTTTATTCGTTTAACCAGTTACTCTGTTGATTGATGCTTATTTATAACTTTTTATTATTATAAATAGCACTGTGATCAACAGATGTCCAGTTAAAATTTTGTTTTTCTGAGAGAGAGAACTTTCTAAAGTAGAAATATGTAGAGGGATAGGAAAGAGTATGTAAATCAAAATGTACTTTATCATGATAATTATTATGAAATTTCAAAGTGAATCTGTGGATCAATATTTCTTATTACTATATTGGTTTACATAAAGTAGGAGTTTTAAGAACTTATATAATTTATTTTTTATTTTGTTTTATTATTTTTTGAGACAGAGTCTTGCTCTGTCACCCAGGCTAAAGCGTAATGGTGTGATCTTGGCTCACTGCAACCTCTGCCTCCCAGGTTCAAGTGATTCTCATGCCTCAGCCTCCCCAGTAGCTGGGATTACAGGCACCTGCCACCACGCTGGGCTAATTTTTCTATTTTTAGTAGAGACGGGTTTTCTCCATGTTGGCCAGGCTGGTCTTGAACTCCAGACCTCAAGTGATTTACCTGCCTCTGCCTCCCAAAGTGCTGAGATTACAGGTGTGAGCCACCATGCCCAGCCTAAGCACCTATATAATTAAAAACTTAAAAACCTCCTCTTAGATGTACTTATGGGTAGCAGTATAAATACAACATAAGCGTTTAGAGCTATGTGGAATCTTATCTGGTTCAAATTGCTTGCCTCAGAAGAAGTCCAGAAATATACAGTGCCTTCCTTAATATCACATAATATGTTTCAGCATCTGACATATTGGTGTTGAGTACATGAATAGCTATATATTGGTTTTTCTAACTCCTATCCCAACATTTAAGTCTGTAACGGGATTTATAAAGATAATGAGAACTACAGTTGCTCTTTGAACAAAATTTGAGCTGTGCAGGTCCACTTATACATGAACTTTTTCCAATAAGTATGTAGAAAAATTTTTTGGAGATTTGCAACAATTTGAATAAATTGGTAAATGAATTGCATTGCTTAGAAATATGGAAAAAAATTAAGTGTGTCATGAATGTATAAAATGTATGTAGATACTAGTCTATTTTATCATTTACTACCATAAAATAGACACAAATCTATTATAAAAAGTTAAAATTTGGCCAGGCATGGTGACTCATTCCTGCAATCCCAGCACTTTGGGAGGCCAAGGTGGAAGAATTCCTTAAGCTCAGGAGTTTGAGACCAGCCTGAGCAACATGGTTAGACCCTGTCTAAAAATAAAGTTAAAATTTGGCTGGTGTGGTGGCTCATGCCTGTAATCCCAGCACTTTGAGAGGCCGAGGCGGGTGGATCACAAGGTGAAGAGATCGAGACCATCCTGGCCAGCATGCTGAAACCCTGTCTCTACTAAAAATACAAAAATTAGCTGGGCATGGTGGCACATGCCTGTAGTCCCAGCTACTTGGGAGGCTGAGGCAGGAGAATCTCTTGAACCCAGGAGGCAGAGGTTGCAGTGAGCCGAGATTGTGCCACTGCACTCCAGCCTGGTGACAGGGCAAGACTCCACCTCAAAAAAAAGTTAAAATTTATCAAAACTTATGCACACAAACACTTAAAGACCACACATGATGCCATTTGCAGTCCAGAGAAATGTAAACAAATGTAAAGGTACAGTACTGAATCATAACTACATAAAATTCACTGTTGTACATACTGTACTACTTACTATAATAATTTCATAGCCACTTCTTGCTATTGCTGTGAGCTCAAGTGTTGCAGATATACGCTTAAAATGCAATGTGATGCTAATCATCTCCACATAAGCAGTTTGTCTCTCTGGTAAGTTGGATATAGCAGTAAAAAGTGATCACTTGTGGTTCTTGTGTATTTTTCATCATGTTAAGTGGAATACTGTAAAGTTTGAATAATACCACGGCACCCATATGGAGTGCCATTAATCATGCCAGAAGTGCTCCCAAGAAGCAGAGAGAAGTTATGACATTAGAAAAAAAAAGTTCAATTCCTTGATATGTACTGTAGATTGAAGTCTGCAGCTGCAGCTGCTCACCATTTCAAGATAAATGAATACAGCACAAGGATTATAAAAAAAAAAAGAAAAAGAAATTTGTGAAGCCATTTCTCCAGCTATGCCAACAGGTGTAAAAACCTTGCACTTTTTGCTAAATAACTTTTTATCTTATATTGAAAAGATACAGCTTCTCTGTGGGTGCAGGATTGCTATAAGAGAGGCATACCTATAGATTCTAATGTGATTTGAGAAAAAAAGAATTCATATGACATCTTATAGCAAAAGAAAGGTGAAGGATCTAAAGCTGGAGAATTTTATGGCAGCCAAGGATGGTTTGATAATTTTGGAAAGAGATGGCTTTAAAATTGTCAGGATAGGCTGGATGTGGTGGCTCATGCCTGTAATCCCAGCACTTAGGGAACCTGAGGCAGGAGGATCTCTCGAGACCAGGAGTTTGAGACCAACCTAGGCAACATAGTGAGACCCGATCTCTTAAAAAAAAAAAAAAAAAATTAGCCAGGCATGGTGATGCAAACCTGTAGTCCTAGATACTTGAGAAGCTGATGCAGGAGGGTCACTTGATCCCAGGAGTTTGAGGTTATAGTGAGCCATAATCTTGCACCACTTCACTCCAGCCTGGGCAGCAGATCAAGAGCCTGTCTCAAAAACAAACAAACAAACAAAAAAAACAAAAAACAGGCCGGGTGCAGTGGCTCACGCCTGTAATCTCAGCAATTTGGGAGGCCGAGGTGGGCAGATCACTTGAGGTCAGGAGTTCGAGACCAGCCTGACTAACATGATGAAACCCTGTCTCTACTAAAAATACAAAAATTAGCCGGGTATGGTGGCGCACAGCTGTAATCCCAGCTACTCAGGAGGCTGAGACAGGAGAATCATTTGAACCTAGGAGGCAGAAGTTGCAGTGAGCCGAAATCACGCCACTGCACTCCAGCCTGAGCAACAGAGCGAGACTAAGTCTCAAAATGAAACAACAACAACAAAACCCCCAAAACCCAGTCAAGATAAGAGTAAATGCGGCAGATAAGTTCCCAGATGCCAATAAGAAAATAATTGAATTATGGAAGCTCAAAACAATAAATTCCTGCCAGGTGTCATGGCTCACGCCTGTAAATCCCAGCACTTTGGCAGGCCAGGGCAGGAGGATCACTTGAGCCCAGGAGTTCGAGACCAGCTTGGGCAACATAGACCCTGTCGCTACAAAAAAATAAAATAAAATATGGTGGCACGTTACCTAGAGTCTCAGCTACTTGTGAGGTTGAGGTTGGAGAATCCCTTAAGCCTAGGAGGTAGAGGCTACAGTGAGCTGTGATTGTTCCACTGCACTCTAGCCTGGGTGACAGAGTGAGACCTTGTTCCCAAAAAAAAAAAAAATATATCATTGAGGAGAAAGGATATCTGCCTGAATAGGTTTTTGTTTGTTTGTTTTTTTTTGTTTGTTTTTTGTTGTTGTTGTTGTTGTTGTTGTTTTTTTTTTTTTGAGACGGAGTCTCGCTCTGTCGCCCAGGCTGGAGTGCAGTGGCGCAATCTCGGCTCACTGCAAGCTCCGCCTCCCGGGTTCACGCCATTCTCCTGCCTCAGCCTCCTGAGTAGCTGGGACTACAGGCGCCCGCCACAACGCTTGGCTAATTTTTTTTTTTTTTTTGTATTTTTAGTAGAGATGGGGTTTCACCGTGTTAGCCAGGATGGTCTCGATCTCCTGACCTCATGATCCGCCCGCCTCGGCCTCCCAAAGTGCTGGGATTACAGGCGTGAGCCACTGCGCCCGGCCCCGTTTGTTTGTTTTTTTAGACAGAGCCTTGCTCTGTCACCCAAGCTGGAATGCAGTGGCACAATCTCCACTCACTGCAAACTCTGCCTCCCAGGTTCAAACGATTCTCCTGCCTCAGCCTCCCAAGTAGCTGGGATTACAAGCATGCACCACCACACCCAGCTAATTTTTTATATTTTTAGTAGAGACAGGGTTTCACCATGTTGGCCAAGGCTGGTCTCAAGCTCCTGACTAAAAGTGATCCGCCCGTCTGGACGTCCCAAAGTGCTGGGATTACAGGTGTGAGCCACCGCGCCTGGCCCTGAATAGGTTTTTAACGTGGACAAAAGGGCCTTATTCTGGAAAAAATACCACAAGAAACATTTATTAGTAATGAAGCAAGCCCCAGGATTTAAGGCAAGAAGGGATAGAAGGATAGAATTCTACCATTGTGTGCAAATGCAGTTTGGGTTTATGATTAGGACTGCCCTTATCTATAAAGCTGCTAACCCCTGAGCCTTGGAAGGAAAAGATAAACACCAGCTGCCAGTCTTTTCATTTTACAAAAGAAAGTCTGGACAATGAGAACCCTTTTTCTTGATTGGTTCCATCAATGCTTTGTTCCCTAAGGAAGTACCTTGCCAATAAGGGACTGCCTTTCAAAGTTCTTTTGATATTAGACAATGCCGTGATCCCCCATAGCCCAATGAGTTCAACACTAAAGGTGTTGAAGTGATCTATTTGCCCCCAAACACATTTCTAATTTAGCCTGTAGATCAGTGGGTCATTAAGACCTTTAAGGCTCATTACACGCGGTACCCTATGGAAAGGACTGTCTACATTATGAAAGAGAAACCCAATAGGGAGAACATCATGAAAGTCTAGAGGGATTGCACCATTTAAGATGCTATTGTTACAGCCACAGAAGCCATCAAGCTCAAAACAATACATTCCTGCTGGAGAAAACAGTGCCCAGATGTTGTGCATGACTTCACAGGGTTTATGACAGAGCCAGTTAAGGAAATGATGAAGGAAATTGTGGGTATGGAAAAAAAGATGGGGGAGTGAAGGGTTTTAAAATACAGATCTGAGAGAATTAAAGACCTAATAGATGGCACACAAGAGGAATTAATAAATGACTTGATGGAGATGAGTGCTTCTGAACCAGTACCAGATGATGAGGAAAAAGACACACAAGAAGCAGTATCAGGAAACAAATTGATGTTAGACAAGCTGGCAAAATGGTTCTGATTATTTAGGCTGCTTTGGACTTCTTTTACAACATCTCCTCTTCTATGATACAGACACTGAAACTAAAGCAGATGGTGGAAGAAGGAATGGTACCATACCAAAACATTGCTAGAGAAATGAAAAAGCAAAAAAGTCAGGCAGAAATTATGATGTATTTCTTTTTTTTTTTTTTTTTGAGATGGAGTTCCGCTCTTGTTGCCCAGGGTGGAGTGCAATGGCTTGATCTCGACTCACGACAATCTCTGCCTCCCTGGTTCAAGCGATTCTCCTGCCTCAGGCTCCCGAGTAGTTGGGATTACAGGCATGTGCCACCACGCCTGGTTGATTTTGTATTTTTAGTAGAGACGAGTTTTCTCTTTGTTGGTCAGGCTGGTTGCCAACTCCCAACCTCAGGCGATCTGCCTGCCTCGGCCTCACAAAGTGGTGGGATTACAGGCGTGAGCCACTGTGCCCGGCCTATGATGTATTTCTATAAAGTTACACTAAGTGTGGCTGCCTCTTCTGTCTCCCCTTCTACCTCCTCCACCTCTGCCATCCTTGAGACAGCAAGACCAACTCCCCTCTTTCTTCTCAGCCGACTCAATGTGAAGACAATGAGGATGAAGAACTTTATGATGATCTACTTCTACTAATGAATAGTAAATATATTTTGTCTTTCTTATGGTTTCCTTAGCATTTTCTTTTCTGTAGCTTACTTTATTGTAAGAATACAGTATATGGTAAAAATAACATACAAAATATATGTTAATTGACTATGTTATCAGTGAGGTTTCCAGTCAATGGTAGGCTGTGAGTAGTTAAGTTTGTGGGAGTCAGAAGTTGTATGTGGGTTTTTGACTGTGTGTGGGGTAAGCGCCACTAAGCCCTGTGTTGTTCAAAGATCAACTGTTTACCTGTGGAGCAAGCAATGATCTCTAATGAAGGGAGACTGATGAAGGCAAATTGGTTATCAAAGATTTTCAGAATGTACTTTTCTATGAACATTCTAGGATATTGACTGATTGATGAATTAGTGCATTTTCCATTAGTTAAATGTTTGTTTAGGGCCTTCTAGCCAGGGGCTTTTTTTTTTTTTTTTTTTTTTGACAATTCAGTGGTTTTTAGCATATGCACAGGATTGTATAATTATCACCATTATCTAATTTTAGAACATTTCATCACCACAAACATTCTGTACACATTAGCAGTCACTCCTCATTTCCCTGGTATCCTCTAATCAACTTTTTGTGGCTTGTCTATGGATTTGTCTATTCTGGACATTGTGTAAAAATGAAATCACACTATATATGTTATTGTGTGTCTTGCTTCTTTTACTCAGCATAATCAAAGTTCACCCATATTGTAGCATGTATGGGTATATCGTTCTTTCAAATGACTGTGTGGATATATCACGTTGTATTTGTCCATTCATCAACTGATGAACATTTGATTGTTTCCACTTTTAGGCTATTATGATTAATGCTGCTATGAATATTTTTGTAGAAGTTTTTGTTGGGCCATATGTTTTCAGTTCTCTTGGGTATATATCTAGGCATGGAATTGCAGCATAGTATGTTAGCTGTTACGATGTTTAACCTTTGGAAGAACTACCAGCCTCTTTCCCAAAGCAGCTGTACCATTTCACATTTCCACCTGAAATGTATGAGGGTTTCAGTTCTCTACATTCTTGTCGGCATATGGTATTGTCTATCTTTCTGATTTTAGTCATTCTTGTGGGTGTGAAGTGGTAGCTCACTGTAGTTTTGATTTGCAGTTCCCTAATAACTTATGATGTTGAGCATTTTTTCATGTGCTTAGCGACCATTGCATATATTCTTTGGAGAAATGCCTACTCAAATTCTTTGCTCATTTTAAAATTGGGTTGTATTTTTATTGTTGTAAGAGTTCTTTTTATATCAATACTGTGCTTTTATGTGATGTATAATTTGCAAATATTTCTTGTTTTTTTTGAGTTGCCTTTTCACTTTCTTTTTTTTCTTTTTCTTTTTTGAGACGAAGTCTTGCTCTGTCACTCAGGCTGGAATGCAGTGGTGTGATCTTGGTTCGCTGCAGCCTCTCCCTCCCCAGCTCAAGCAATTCTCCTGCCTCAGCCTCCCGAGTAGCTGATATTACAGGTGTGCACCATTATGCTGGCTAATTTTTGTATTTTTAGTAGAGACGGGGTTTCACCATGTTGGCCAGGCTGGTTTCGAACCCCTGACCTCAGGTGATCTACCCGCTTCGGCCTCCCAAAGTGCTGGGATAACAGGCGTGAGCCACCGTGCTCAGCCTGCCTTTTCAATTTCTTGATGATTCACTTCTTTGGTTTTGTGATTCACTTTGAATCACCAAAGTTTTAAATTTTGATGAAGTCCAATCCATCTTTTTTTTCTTTTGTTGCTTGTGCTAAGAAACCACTGCTTGATCCAAGGTTGCAAAGATTTACTCCTTTGTTTTCTTCTTAGAGTTTTGTGGTTTAAGCTCTTATATTTAGGTCTGGAAGTGCTTTTTTTTTTTTTTGAGACAGAATCTTGCTCTGTCACCCAGGCTGGAGAGCAATGGTGTGATCTCGGCTCACTGCAACCTCCACCTCCTGGGTTCATGCGATTCTCCTGCCTCAGCCTTTGGAGAAGCTGGGATTATAGATGTGCACCACCACGCTCGGCTAACTTTTGTATTTTTAGTGGAGATGGAGTTTCATCATGTTGGCCAGGCTGGTCTCGAACTCCTGACCTCTAGTGATCTGCCTGCCTTGGCTTCCCAAAGTGCTGAAATTATAGGTGTGAGCCATAGCACCCAGCTCAGATATTCTTAGTGTTTTCAAATTTAACTTTATTGTGCTTTTATTTGATGTGGAAATTTGCAACACTTCAAGTAAAGCTATTACACTCCGAAAAGTTGTGCAGCAAATTTAACAAGGGTCCTTGCCCTATATTTGTCTGCTGTTCCTGCACCTACCCAAAGTTAGTACTCTGCATTGTGCTGCCTCCTCCCATGTCATCTCTCAGGCTATGGATGCAAAGTGTCATTTTATTTTATCCTTTTAAAAACATCAGTTACCCTGACCAGAAGGAAAGAATTTAGTATGTTGGTATAATGGTGGGACTGTAGGCCGCAGACTATAGGAATAGTGTGCTGCAGGTGAGCAAGTGAAACTTCATTCTTAGATTAATAATTTATGATAGCTATTAGTGGGAGATAGATTGCTTATATGGAACAGACTCGAGATTATTGTTACATCTTTGTAGTCTATGCAGAGGAAGCAAAATGTATAAAATTGTGGAGGAAAGAACAACAGCAAGTCATTCAGTATGTCTAGAGCAAATACTCAGGATGGAGGTTGGAAATGCATTTGAGAGAGAGGGAGAGCGTGATCATGTGTGCCAAGCTAAAGAATTTGGTGTTTAACCTGATGGAGAAAGGGAGTAATAGATTCCAAGTGGAATAAATTATTTTAGTTCCCAAAATGGAAATAGTGATTTTTTTTTCTGATTGTAAAGGGAATACATGTTTGTCATAACATGCAAACAAGTAATAAAAAAATAGGCAGTGAAAAGTCCCTGTAATCCCATTCACTAGAGATAACCACTGCTTAACAGTTTGCTGTATAGTTTTACAGAGGAGAATTTTGTGATCAGTTTTGCAGCAGTGTGGATGGTGGAAAGGACAAAAGTTGGATGACATTGGAAGTAGATGGCTGTTAGGTCCAAATAGAAATGATGAGGACCTGTTTCTTAGTGGTAACTGTGGGGGTAGAAAAGGTGCACAACTGGGGAAAAGTCCAAGGGATTTATTTAGGAGCTAGGATTCAGTGACCAGTTTGGCAACTGGGTGAAGGACTGATAAGTGGCCAGGATGAGAGTTGATTGGATTTCCCAGAACCTGGGACCAAACTGTGGCATCATTTGAGCAGGCATAAAAGGGACAAATGGCAGTTGTTGCCAGCAGCATAATTTCAGAGTGGAAAGTCTGTCCTTTTGTTCTTATTTTCCTCCTGTGTTTCTGGGTTTATTTAGAAGGGGAGGGTACAAGTAAGAATTCAATTTTGTTTGGACAGATAAAAGCTGTTATATCATGCCCTTTTCTCTAACTAATTCTGTTTCTTTTATTAGTTGAGTATAGCAGGTTTCTTTGAGAAGTTGCTTCTGTTTTGGTGTGTAATTATAGCATTAGCTTTTAAACTTCACAAAGTTTATGTTGGAATCTTTAAATTTTTATTCTGGGGAATTGGGATTGAGGTGGGGTGAGGGAGCCACTTTGGCAAGTTATTGACAGATTCTTTGACTCTAAAGAGCTGATTGTATCTCTGAATAGGTTTTTTTTTTTTTTTTCATTTGAGACAGGGTCTCACTTTGTCACCTAGGCAGTGACATGATCTTGGCTCATCGCAGCTTCTACCTCCTGGGCTCAAGCAATCCTCCCACCTCAGCCTCCTGAGTAGGTGGGACTACTAGGATGTGGCAACACGCCTAGCTAATTTTTGTATTTTTTTGTAGAGATGGGGTTTCACAATGTTGCCCAGACTGGTCTTGAACTCCTGAGCTCAAGCCATCTGCCCGTGTTGGCCTCCCAAAGTGCTAGGATTAGAGGTGTGAGCCACTGCACCCAGCCCGAATCGGGTCTTGCTTTCACCAAGTTCTGCTGTGTTTCTTATTACTGGGACAGGCAACTGTCTGATATAGTTTGGATATTTGTCCCCTCCAAATCTCAGGTTGGAAATTGACCTCCAGTGTTGGAGGTGGGGCCAACTGGGAAGTGTTTGGGTCATGGGGGCAGATCCCTTATGACTGGCTTGGTGCTGTCCTTGGTAATGAGTGAATTCTTGCTCTATCAGTTCCCAGGGAGATCTGGTTGTTCAAAAAGAATCTGGGATATCCCTCCTCTCTCTCTTGCTCCCTCTGTTGCCATGTGACACACTGGCTCCTCTTCCCCTTGTGCCATGATTGAAAGCTTCCTGAGGCCCTCATGAGAAGCAGATGCTGGTGCCATGTTTCTTATATGGCCTGCAGAACCATGCGCCAAATAAAATTCTTTTCTTTATAAATTAGCCAGTTTGAGGTATTCCTTTATAGCAACGCAAAATGGACTAATACACTAATATCTCACACATTTTCTTTCCTTACAACTTTTTGGATGGTTAATCAAGATAATGTGCATAAAGAACTACATAATGCTATGTAGTAGGCACTAAAATACACCGGCTTCTTCTATCTTACCTAAGAACAAACTTGAGATTATAAAAAAATGAAAAGTTAAAATCTCTTTCTTGCATGTTTCATTTTTCCTTTAAAAAATTTTAAAAGTATATCTAAATGCCACCTCCTCTCTGCTTTCTCATCTCTGGAAGATGGGAAATGAGAAATGTCCACGATACTCCTCCTTTGCACTCATAGTACCTTGGAACATTCTTCTTTCAAGCAGCTCATCATTCAGTATTTTAATTGTGCAGTACAATGCCTGGCACATAATTGATCCTCAATAAATATTTGTTGTAGAGATGTCTTGAAATGAGATAAAATGTTCTCCATTGCCTTCTCTTGAACAGCTGAACAACCGTACTGAAAAAAATAGGTTTGTTTATCCACTCAGGAAGCTTGGTTTGTTTTGGAAGAAAAATGGTATTTTGTAGTTAGGAAGTTTAAGTATTACCAACTGTCTTAAAATAAATTTAAATAAAAATAAATAAAATAAAAAAAATTCTGATGTCTTCTGATATATACCTTGATAGGAGATTTTATTTGTGTTGTGATTTGAAATGAAGGCAACAGCGTGACTTTTTTTTTTTTTTTTTGAGACGGGGTGTCACTCTGTTGCCAGGCTGGAGTGCAGTGGTGCGATCTCGGCTCACTGCAACCCTGCCTCCCAGGTTCAAGTGATTCTCCTGCCTCAGTCTCCTGAGCAGCTAGGATTACAGGTGCATGCCACCATGCCCGGCTAATTTTTGTATTTTTGTATTTTTTTTTTTTTTTTTTGAGATGGAGTCTCACTCTGTCGCCCAGGCTGGAGTGCAGTGGCGCCATCTCTACTCACTGCAACCTCCATCTCCTGGGTTCAAGTGATTCTCCTGTCTCAGCTTCCCGAGTAGCTGGGATTACAGACATGTGCCACCATACCCAGCTAATTTTTATATTTTTAGTAGAGACAGGGTTTTGCCATGTTGGCCAGGATGGTCTCGATCTCTTGACCTTGTGATCTGCCTGCCTCGGCCTCCTGAAGTGCTGGGATTACAGGTGTGAGCCATCGCTCCTGGCCTAATTTTTGTATTTTTGTAGAGACAGGGTTTCACCATGTTGGCCAAGCTGTTCTCAAACTCCTGACCTCAAGTAATCCGCCCACCTCAGCCTCTCAAAGTGCTGGGATTACAGGTGTGAGCCACAGCGCCCAGCCTCCTTTAAGTGCTTGAGAATACGAGATTTAAAAAAATTTATTTATTTATTGTAGAGATAGGGTCTTACTGTTTTGCCCAGGGTGGCCTCAAACTCCTGAGTTCAAGTGATCCTCTTGCCTCAGCCTTCCAAAGTGCTGGGATTACAGGTGTGAGGCACCGTGCCCAGCCAAGGTTTTTGAAGTACTTAAGAATGACCATTTCTCTGAACTTCATTTACTCATCTAACATTTATTGAGTTCTTCTTTATGCCCTAGTCTAGACCTTGTGCTAAGGGCTATAGAAAGTCGAAGAGTTACAGATGGTTTCCTATCCTCAAGGCCTTTCACTTTAATGACAGAGGAAGACCAAAACATCTCCACATTGCATTATAGTTTCATAGGAAAGGTAAGCACAAAGGAACATTGTCCATTCATATTTGGTGCATGAGTTTGTTGTTTATGCCTGTGTATAGGGTGAGTGCAGCAGGAAAGCTTTTTGGAGGAGCTGAGACTTGAAGGATACATGGAGAAAGACTGGGGAAAGGCATTTATTCCCAGCAAAGTGTATATACCTGTGCAAAGGCAGGGTGGTATTAGAAGTCTATAATTGGTTCTTTATGGCTGGAGGTAAGGCTGCAGATATGAGCAGAGGTCAAAGGAATCATGAAAGATAAGGAATCATGTGCCAAGATAAGGATTTTGATGATTGTGATTTGTATTTTAGAAAGATCACTGATACAGCAGTGTAAAGGTGGGTTTATTAGATTTAGGTTCACCTACAATACAAAACAGGTGGTCTCAACAAAATAGAGGTATATTTCTCACACTGAAGTCCAGTTTTGGCATGATGACTCTAGGATCATCAAAGACCTGAGTTCCTTCTGTCTGCTTGACTGTGCCTTGGCACAGCTTCCATTACCCTTATTGTCCAGAATGACTGCTGGAGTGCCATCCACCATATCTGAACTTCTAGCTAAGTTCCCTTTAAGTAGCTATCTTGGAAGTGTCTCATCCAATGACTTCCACTTCTAGCTTATTGACCAGTCGTAGCAGCGAGGAAGGCTGGGAAATATACACTTTTACGTGGATACGTGCCACCCAGAATAAAACCATGGTCTGTTCCTAAGGAAGAAAGGGAGAATGGGTGTATACTAGGCAGCCAGTAGTGTTTGCCACAAAGAGGATGGATAATGGAGGTAGGGAGAACAATTTAGTACAATTTACCCAAGTAGTAATACGTGTGATTGCTTACACAAGACTAGTTTGGTTAATAATGCAAGAATTGAAACTCTTTAGTAACTCTGAGTAAAAGCCATTCTGCTGGGAAACCTAGAGGACTCCAGTGGTTATTTTGATAACATAACTGTTTTAGTGGGGCAAAAATTGTACTTTAATTATTTTAACCTTTGAATTAAAAGACTTCCAATTAAACTTTTAGTAAAATTAAATCAGTACTAAAGAGGATTAATGTTTTTAAGAAAGACTGATAGGAATTCCTTTTTAAAAAACGTGTATAGTATGATTTTTAAAAACTATATGATGATATACATTAAACGGGTTTACAGTGGTTTTTTGGGAGATGAAATAATTTCATTTTTCTTCTTTGCAATTCCCTTTTTAGATTTTCTATACTTAGCACATGTTACTTTTTAAAAAATTGTGATAAAATACACATAACAAGAAATTTACCATCTTAACTATTTTTAGGTATACAGTTCAGTGGCATTGAGTACATTCATATTGTTGTGCTACCATCACCACCATCCATCCACAGACCTCTTTCATCTTACAAATCTGAAACTCTGGACCTATTAAAGAATAAGTCCCCATTCTCCCCTTCCCCCAGCACATGGCAACCACATTCTGCTTTCTGTCTCTATGAATTTGACTACTGTACCTACCTCATGTACATGGGATCTATAGTGTTTGTCCTTTTGTGAGGGCTTATTTGACCTAGCATAATGCCTTCAAGCTTGTTGTAGCATGTGTCAGAATTTCCCTTCTTTTTATGGCTAATATTCTGTTAGATGTATATGCTACCAATTGTTTATCCACTCATCCGTTAAGGGAAGCTTGGATTGTTTCCACATTTTGACTGCTGTGAATAATGGTGCTACAAACATGGGTATAGAAGTATCTCCTTGAGTCCCTGCTTTTCGTTTTTTTGACTCCATACCCAGAAGTGGAACTGCTGGATCATATGGTAATTCTCTGTTTAATTTTTTTTGATGAGCCGCTATACTATTTTCCATAGCAACTGCATCATTTTATGCTCCTGCCAACAGTACACAAGGGTTCCAGTTTTTCTGTGTCCTCACCGACACTTGTTATTTTATTTTATTTTTTAGTTTTTCCTTTTTTAGTTTTTTGATAGTAGCCATCATAAGGTATGAGGTTGTATCTTATTGTATTGAGATTTTAAAGTTTACAAAATGTTTGAGTGAGTTATGTAATCAAATGACAGCAAGTTTAAAAAACTGAAATACTTAGTCTTGCTACTCTTACACCAATATTATTTGTTTTTTGGATATATTGATTTTAAATTTTAAGGCCTTTTGTTTTGAAGAAGTTCTAATTCTTCTTTTAGTTTCATATCAAACATTTCTCATTTTGTTACATATTTTATACAACATTTTAATTGGAATTTTCTGAGAAAATGTTGCATATGCTGAGGAATATATAGCATGATTGAATACTTGAGAACACGTGTAATTGTTTGGCTTCTTACATATAGATAGATGCTGGGTTGTATGATTTTAATTTCATAGGCTGGATGATGTGGTGATGAAGAACATGTTTCTGGGAGTGGTCTGGGTTTGACTTGCCACTTCTGGCTGCATGCTTTTGGGCAAGTTTCTTAAATTCCCTGTGTCTCATTTCTTCATCTTTAAAGTATAATAGTACCTATCTCAGAGTTTTGAAGACCAAATGAGTTAGTGCTTGTACAACTCTTAGAACTGTGCCTGGCACATCAAACATTCTATTATGTAAGCCTTTGCTGCTATTATTGTTTTAATGGATGGGAATTTATCTCTTTAGTTTTCAGGATTATATGTAATGTTCAAGTAGTCAGTGTGTTTCGACATAGTATGTCAAATGCACTTAACTTAGAATGTCACAAGCACTGCTTTAGAGGAGGGTGCAGTCTAGAAGGCTGTTTTGGGAATTAAGAGAAGATACAGCTGAGGCTGTGCATATTGCTAAATTAGTAATTTGATATAATTATCTCTTGGGGACTGTGCTCTTCTGGCTGCCATTTAGCTTTGACAACTAACTATTCTAGGCTCTTTTGGCCAGCTCAAACTTTTGATTGCTTCTTTGGGCTTCCTCACACAGCTCCCCAGATTATTTGGCTGGGCAAATAATATTTTTCTCTGGTTCTTTTTTTTTTTTTTTTGAGACAGAGTTTCAGTCTTGTTGCCCAGGCTGGAGTGCAATGGCGCGATCTCGGCTCACTGCAACCTCCACCTCCCAGGTTCAAGCGATTCACCTGTCTCAGCCTCTTGAGCAGCTGGGATTACAGTTGCACGCCACCGTGCCCAGCTGATTTTTGTATTTTTAGTAGAGACGAG
Organism: Hylobates moloch; assembly: GCF_009828535.3. NCBI lineage: Eukaryota > Metazoa > Chordata > Mammalia > Primates > Hylobatidae > Hylobates > Hylobates moloch. The sequence goes on along the minus strand of NW_026652277.1, from coordinate 128,578,272 downwards.
TTTTTGTCTTGTTGGCCAGGCTGCTCTTGAACTCCTGACCTCAGGTGATCCACCTGCCTCAGTCTCGCAAAGTGCTGAGATTACAGGCATGAGCCACTGCGCCCGGCTATTTTCTCTGGTTCTTAGTTAACAACTTTTGTTAAGTCGCTAATTTAAATAGAATGCACTGGCTTAAGTTTTTGCATAAAATAGCACTCTGTGATTTATAACATTTTTAAAAACCTTGTTTCACTGATATTCAGTATAAATCTGAGAGATGGTGAAGGTGTCCTCATTGAACAACTCTGGTTATACTGAGGGATTAAGTGCCTGATGTCACAAAGCAATTAAATGAGCTACCTTGGATTTGAACTCAAGTCACCTGGCTTCAGGGCCAGTGTTTTAAAATGCTGTTTTTTCCTTGACGTGTCATCAGGTTTTAAGACAATACTTTGTTCCTTCTTTCCTAATTATTTGATGATACTTTTAAAGATTTCTAAATATTCCATAAAGATAATATGCCTCTCTCTTTTAAATTTAACAGCTGATAAAATTTATCTGATTCATTTTTCTCATACATCAGCTATATTTTGTAGTCTTTTATCCCTATTACCAGAAAAGAATGAAATAAAATCTGAGATCAAATATTTTACCTGATTAAATCCTTAATTTTTTACATGAATGTTTTCTGAAAAGCCTTTCATGTTTCATGATTATTTTTATTTTGATATTGGAACAAGGTAGATTTCTCTCCCATACTGCCTAGCATATGTAGTACCTTGCTTATTTCAACATTACTGTCAGAATTAAATTAAATTTTGCCACTAGAATAGCTTTACAGTGCTACTTTCTCCTTTTTTCTTTTACGTTGTCCTCTTCTAGGTCTGTTTTTAATTGCTTTTCTCTGATATTCCCAGTAATTTCTGGTTCTAAGAAGAGAATGTACCTTGAGCTGCAGGGTTTGCCATTCTCTATTTTGTGAAGTGTATTTTTCCACCTAATTTCTTTTATTTTTTCTTTTCTTTCTTTTTTTGAGATGGATTCTCGCCCTGTTGCCAGGCTGGAGTGCAGTGGCGCAATCTTGGTTCACTGCAACCTCCGCCTCCGGGGTTCAGGCAATTTTCCTGCCTCAGCCTCCCGAGTAGCTGGGACTACAGGCGCGTGCCACCACACCCAGCTAATTTTTGTATTTTTAGTAGAGACGGGGTTTCACCATGTTGGCCAGGATGGTCTCGATCTCTTGACCTTGTGATCTGCCTGCCTCGGCCTCCCGAAGTGCTGGGATTACAGGTGTGAGCCACCGTGCCCAGCCTATTTTTGATTTCTTTTGAAATAGTGTCTTGCTCTGTTGCCCAGGCTGGAGTGTAGTGGTGTGATCAGGACTCACTACAGCCCCAACCTCCTGGACTCAGGTGATCCTCCCACCTCAGCCTCCCAAGTAGCTGGGACTACAGGTGTGCACTGCCATGTCCAGCTAGTTTTTGTATTTTTAGTAGAGATGGGGTTTCTCCCTGTTGTCCATGCTGGTATGCTGGTCTTGAACTTCTGAGCACAAGCAATCCACCAGCCTTGGCTTCCCAAAGTGATGGGATTACAGGCATAACCCACCGTGCCCAGACTTTAATTTGTTTTATATTCTTTATATAATTGTCCCTTTATCTGTGGTTTTGCTTTCTGCTGTTTTAGTTACTGACTTGTGGTCTGAAAATATTAAATAGAAAATTCCAGAAATAAAGATTTCATGTTTCAAATTGTACCCATTTTGAGTAGTGTGATGAAATCTTATGCTGTCCAGCACTGTCTTCCTCTGTCCCTTTGGGGATATGAATCATCCCTTTGTCCAGTATATCCATGCTATAGACACTACCTGTCACTTAGTAGCCATTTTAGTTAACAGATTAAAAAACAGCGTGTATAGGGTGTCTGGTACTATCCCAGATTTCAGGCAGCTACTGGGGGTCTTGGAACGTATCCCCCATGGATAAGGGGGGGACTACTGTATATGTATTGGCTCTCTCACATAATTTAAAAAGTTGAATTGTTACTTTCAGTGTATATAAATTCAAACTTTATTACTGCATTAGTTTTTTCAGTAGTATAAATTGGTTCTTTTGGTAAGAATATAATTAGTTAAGGCTCAACTTTTGGTCTTTTCATACAATAAGCTGCATTATATATAATTAATTGTGAATGTTACCTATATATTGTTGATATGCTCATTGTCAAATCTGAAGTCTGAGTTCCTTGGCAGATATGTAGACTTGTGATAGGCATTTGGCATTTTATGTTTTGGGCAGTGTAACTTTAAATCTACATAAACTTCTCTGCCTTTTGCCTCTGCTGTGTTCATAGATTCCAGGAGGGCTTCGTGTATGGACCTCAAGCGTTGGAGGTAGCAGACTTTTCAGCAGAAGGTAAAGCAGAGTATTGCCTTCTGGTGTCATTGTGTGTGTGTGCTGGGGTGGGTATGTGACAGGTGAGAGCTTTTCACAAGTGTAATCACTAAGTACTTTATAATGATGCATTAAATGATTCACTTTCATAAAATTTAAAACCAAGATAATACCTGTACAATTTTATTCAGTATTACTAAAATTCATTAAAAAAGTAAGATTTAGATAGAACTAAAGACTCTAAGTTTCACTTTCTTTGCCATTAAGAAATAGTAGGAGTGAGTAGGAAAACAGAGCATTAGTATAATGTATGCGATATACCATGTAATTTTCTCAGACCTAGCTTTACTCTGATTTCTTCTTGAGAACTTGTCCAAGTCATAATTCATATGCTGCTCCTTTTACTGAAACATTGCTTCACAATAGAGGGGCAGCCTAATCCATGACTCATGACTGGAAGATAGGCATTCTTGCTATAGGTCCCATTTGCCAGAAATGTTAGTTTCCAATATGCTAGTTACCTGTCTCTTGATAACTTGTTTTTTTTTTGGTTTTTTTTTTTTTGAGACAGAGTCTCGCTCTGTTGCCAGGCTGGAGTGCAGTGGTGCGATCTTGGCTCACTGCAACGTCCACCTCCTGGGTTCAAGTGATTGTCCTGCCTCAGCCTCCCAAGTAGCTGGACCTACAGACATGCACCATCACGCCCAGCTAATTTTTGTATTTTTATTAGAGATGGGGTTTCACCATGTTGGCCAGGATGGTCTTGATCTCTTGACCTCGTGATCTGCCCACAGTTAGTTCTCATCCCACACACTTGTAAAATACGTTTTTATAGAGACCTTTTTTTTTTTTTTTTTTTTTTTTAAGAGATGGGGTTTCCCCATGTTGCCCAGGCTGGTCTTGAGCCCCTGGGCTCAAGCGATCTGCCCGCCTTAGCCTCCCAAAGTGCTAAGATTATAGGCATCAGCCACCACGCCCTGCTATGGAGACCTTTTTAATGAGTCTTTTTTTTTTTGGGACAGGGACTCACTGTTTCCCAGCCTTGAGTGCAGTGGTGCCATCACAACTCATTGTGGCTTTGACCTCCCAGGCCTAAGCAATCCTCCCACTTCAGCCTCCCAAGTAGCTGGGACCACAGGCTCACGCCACCACACCTGACTACTTTTTAAGTTATTTGTAGAGACAGGGTCTTGCTTTATTGCCCAGGCTGTCTGGAACTTGTGGCCTCAAACAACCCTCCTGCCTTGGCCCCCCAAAATGTTGGAATTACAAGTATAGCCACTGCCTGGTGGAGTCACTTTTTATGGTGTGACTAGAGATCAGAAATTCTGACATATGTACTTTACCTGGGTAATGCTTTAAAAAAAAAAAAAGAAAACATTTTGCTATTTATGTGCCAGATATTATAGATGTTACTTTCTGTGAACTTAACCGTTTATGAACTTTCTTCACATGATACTTGAAGAGTTTTTTTTTTTTTTTTAGAAAGAGATCTATAGCAGCTAACAATGTACTCTTAGACATAAAGTTAGTAATGTGACTAGTTTTTAGATAGATTCTGAATGGGAATCAGAGGAATGGTTTTCTTATGGAGTTGTTTAGATATCAAGTAAGTGTGATATGGTTTGGCTCTGTGTTCCCACCCATATCTCCTCATCTTGAATTGTACTCCTATAATTCCCACGTGTTGTGGGAGGGACTCGGTGGGAGATAATTTGAATTAAGGGGGCAGTTTCCCCCCTACTGCTCTCATGGTAGTGAATAAGTCTCATGAGATCTGATGGTTTTATCAGGGGTTTCCATTTTGGGATCCTTCTCATTTTCTCTTGCTGCCGCCATGTAAGAAGTGCCTTTTGCCTCCCGCTGTAATACTGAGGCCTCCCCAGCCGTGTGGAACTGTAAGTCCAATTAAACCTCTTTTTCTTCCCAGTCTCAGGTATGTCTTTATCAACAGTGTGAAAACGGACTAATATAGTAAGTTGGTACCAGTAGAGTGGGGTGCTGCTTAAAAGATACCTGAAAATGTGGAAGTGACTTTGGCAGAGGTTGGAACAGTTTGAAGGGCTCAGAAGAAGATAGGAAAATGTGGCGAAGTTTGGAATTTCCTAGAGACTTGTTGAGTGGCTTTGCCCAAGATGCTGATAGCGATATGGACAAGGTCCAGGCTGAGGTGGTCTCAAATGGAGATGAGGAACTTGTTGGGAACTGGAGCGAAGGTGACTCTTGTTATGTTTTAGCAAAGAGACTGGTGGCATTTTGCCCCTGCCCTAGAGATTTGTGGAACTTTGAACTTGAGAAAGATTATTTAGGGTATCAGGCGGAAGAAATTTCTAAGCAGCAAAGCATTCGAGAGGTGACTCGGATGTTGTTAAAGGCATTCAGTTTTACAAGGGAAGCAGAGCATAAGAGGTTGGAAAATTTGCAGCCTGACAATGTTATGGAAAAGAAAAACCCAGAAAATGGGAGCCAGCTATAAAAATGTGCATAAGTAACAAGGAGCAGAATGTTAATTCCCAAGACAATGAGGAAAATGTCTCCAGAGCATGTCAGAGATCTTCAAGGCAGCCTCTCCCATCACAGTCCTGGAGGCATAGGAGAAAATGGTTTCGTGGGCTGGGCCAGGGGTCCCTGTACTGTATGAAGTCTAGGGACTTGGTACCCTGCATCCCAGTCACTCCAGCTGTGACTAAAAGTGGCCAAGGTGCAGTTCAGGCTGTTGCTTCAGAGGGTGGAAGCCCCAAGCCTTGGCAGGTTCCATGTGGTGTTGAGCCTGTGGGTGCACAGAAGTCAAGAACTGAGGTTTGGGAACCTCCGTCTAGATTTCAGAAGATGTATGGAAATGCTGGATGCCAAGGCAAAAGTTTGCTGCAGGGGCGAGGCCCTCATGGAGAACCTCTGTTAGGGCAGTGCAGAAGGGAAATGTGGGATTGGAGCCCCCACACACAGCCCCTAGTGGGGCACCAGCTAGTGGAGCTGTGAGAAGACCTCCAGACCCCAGAATGGTAGATCCACTGACAGCTTGCACCATGCACCTGGAAAAGCTGCAGACACTCAACACCAGCCCGTGAAAGCAACCAGCCCGTGAAAGCAGCCAGGAGGGGGGCTATACCCTGCAAAGCCACAAGGTTCGAGCTGCCCAAGACCATGGGAACCCACCTCTCACATCAGTGTGACCTGGATGTGAGACCTCGAGTCAAAGGAGATCATTTTGGAGCTTTAAAATTTGACCGCTCTGCTGGATTTTGAATTTGCATGGGCCCGTAACCCCTTTGTTTTGGCCAATTTCTCCCTTTGGAATGCCTGTATTTACCCAATTCCTGTACCCCATTGTATCTAGGAAGTGACTAGCTTGCTTTTGATTTTACAGGCTCATAGGTGGAAGGGACTTACCTTGTCTTGGATGAGACTTTGGACTGTGGACTTTTGGGTTAATGCTGAAATGAGTTAAGACTTTGGGGGACTGTTGGGAAGGCATGATTGGTTTTGAAATGTGAGGACATGAGATTTGGAGGGGTCAGGAGTGGAATGATATGGTTTGGCTCTGTGTCCCCATCCAAATCTCATCTTGAATTCTACAACCATAATTCCCACGTGTTGTGGGATGGAGCCAGTGGGAGACAATTTGAATCATGGGAGCAGTTTCCCCCATACTATTCTTGTGGTAGTGAATAAGTCTCATGAGATCTGATGGTTTTATCAGGGGTTTCTGCTTTTGCATCCTTCTCATTTTCTCTTGCTGCCGCCATGTAAGAAGTGCCTTTCGCCTCCCGCTATGATTCTGAGGCCTCCCCAGCCATGTGGAACTGTAAGTCCAATTAAACCTCTTTTTCTTCCCAATCTTGGGTATGTCTTTATCAGCAGCATGAAAATGGACTAATACAAAGTAGCTGCATATTATATCTTATATTTAGGATATACACCTTATGTGAAGTTGGATAGTATGTATTTATGAAATCTCTACTGTGTTCCCAACACAGGAACACACCATTTTACAATGAACCAAGTTTCACTATTCTTTCACTTCCTCCTATTCAGAGAAGCTATTTTTCTTAACTAGAAGAGATAGGTGAATTTCAGGCTATTTATTGGGGTAAGCTACGATTTTACTTCCCAAACCCTTTTGCCTTTATTTTACTTTTTTCAGTGGCTATTTTGAGGATATTTTCTCTTTACCAATAATAGATTGGAAGCAATTTAAAGCCTTTCGTACATTTGCAGGCTAGTTGGCCATTTTCATCACTGTTGAATTATGCATTCTTATATTTGTTTAGCTAATCTGACTGTGGTGTATTTTGCTACCAGTTGAGAATCTCAATAGATTATCTGTATCAAGACATAGGAAGACTCCTCACCCAGCTCCCAACTCCACCTCAGTTTCTATGAGAAAGATGAGATTAAATGGATGGTTATGAAAATATTTAAAAAAATTAATTGACTATTTTCTTGAGCAGTTTTAGGTTTACAGAAAACCTGGAGTAGAAAGTAAAGTTCCCATATACCACCCCCTGCTCCCCAGTTTTCCCTATTATTATTATTATTATTATTATTTTTTGAGATGGAGTCTCGCTGTCTCACCCAGGCTAGAGTGCAGTGGCGCCATCCCAGCTCACTGCAACCTCCAGCTCCCAGGTTCAAGCGATTCTCCTGCCTCAGCCTCTCTAGTAGCTGGGATTACAGGCATGTGCCACTATGCCCGGCTAATTTTTGTATTTTTAGTAGAGACAGGGTTTCACCATGGTGGCCAGGCTGGTCTCGAACTCCGGACCTCAGATGATCCACCTGCGTCAGCCTCCCAAAGTGCTGAGATTACAGGTGTGAGCCATGTGCCTGGCCAATTTTTCCTATTATTAACATGTTGCTTTACTGAGACACATTTGTTACAATTGATAATTCGATATTGTTGCATTATTGTTAGCTAAAGTTCATAGTTTACATTAGGGTTTTGTTTTTTCTTTGAGACAGAGTCTCTCTGTCACACAGTCTGGAATGCAGTGGTACAGTCTTGGCTTACTGCAACCTCTGCCTCTGGGGTTCAAGCAATTCTTCTGCCTTAGCCTCCCGAGTAGCTGAGACTACAGGCACATGCCACCATGCCAGGCTAATTTTTCTGTATTTTTAGTAGAGATGGGGTTTTGTCATGTTGGCCAGGCTGGTCTCAAACTCCTGACCTCAGGTGATCCACCTACCTTGGACCCCCAAAGTGCTGGGATTACAGGCTTGAGCCACCATGCCTGGCCTTCATTAGGGTTTGCTGTCTATACATTAGGTATATTCTATGGGTTTTGATAAATGTGTAATGATATGTATTTAACCATTACAGTATCATACGGAGTAGCTCACTGCCCTAAACATCACCTGTGCTACACCTTTTCATCCCTGGTTCCCTCCCTGCAAGCCCCTGACAACCACTGATCTTTTTCTGTCTCTACAGTTTTGCCTTTTCCAAAATGTCATGGAGTTGAGTATGTAGCTTTTTCAGGTTGGTTTCTTGTACTTTGTAATATGCATTTAAGATTCCTCCATATCTTTTCATGGCTTGATAGCTCATTTCTTTTTAGTGCTGAATAATGTTCTATTTCTGGATGTATCAAGTTTATCCATTCACCTACTGAAGGATATCTTGGTTGCTTCCAGCTTTTGGCAATTATGAGTAAAGCTGCTATAAACATTTGTATGCAGGTTTTTCTTTAGACATGTTTTCATCTTCTTTGGGTAAATACCAAGGAGTGCAACTGCTGGATCACGTGGCACGAGTATGTTTAGTTTTGTAAGAAACTGCCAAACTGTCTTCCAAAGTGGCTGTACTATTTTGCATTCCCACCAGCAATGAACGAGCATTCCTATTGCTCCACATCCTTGTCAGCATTTGATGTTGTCAGTGTTTTGGATTTTAGCCATGCTAATGGGTGTGCAGTGGTGTTGTTTTAATTTGCAACCTCTAATGACATGAGAGTTGAACATCTTTTCATGTGTCCTATTTCCCATCTGCATTTCTTCTTTGGTGAGGTGTCCTTTCAGATCTTTTGCTCATTTTTTAATTGAGTTGTTTCTTTTTCTTTTTCTTTTCTTTTCAGAGCTCCTCTCAAGAAAGGAGGGCTGTCTGTTTTCTTATTGTTGAGTTTTAAGAGTTCTTTGTTTATTTCTGATACCACTTCTTTATCAGATATGTGTTTTGCAATTATTTTTCTCCCAGTCAATGGCTTGTATTTTTACCTTCTTGAAAATATCTTTCACAAAGCAAAAGTTTTAGTTTTACTCAAGTCTAACTTCCCAAATTTAAAAAATATTTTTAATTGATGTATAATGATTGTACATGTGATACTCCAGTACATGTATACAATGTGTAATGATCAAATCAGGATAATTAGCATATTCATTGCCTCAAACATTTATCATTTATTTGTGTTGGGAACATTCAAAATTCTCTCTTCTTGGCCGGGTGCTGTGACTCACACTAGTAATCCCAGCACTTTGGGAGGCTGAGGATCGTGGATCACCTGAGGTCAGGAGTTCGAGACCAGCCTGGCCAACATGGTGAAACCCTATCTCTACTAAAAATACAAAAAATTAGCCAGGCATGGTGACGTATGCCTGTAGTCCCAGTTACTTGGGAGGCTAAAGTGAGATAATTGCTTGAACCTGGGAGGCAGAGGTTTTTGGCCAGGCTGGTCTCGAACTCCTGACCTCAGGTGATCTGCCCACCTCAGCCTCCCAAAGTGCTGGGTTTACAGGCTTGAGCCACTGTGCCTGGCCAATTATTCTTAACTATAGTCACTCAACTGTGCTATGGAACACCAGAACTTATTTCTCCTATCTGTGATTTTGTACCTATTAACCAACCTCTCTTTTTCTCCCCATCCCCTGGCCTTTCCCAGCCTCTGGTAACCACTGTTCTACTTGGTACTTCCATGAGGTTAACTTTTTTTTTTCCTGTTTGTTTATTTATTTATTTATTTATTTATTTATTTATTTATTTATGAGGCAGAGTCTCACTCTGTCGCCCAGGCTGGAGTGTAGCGGCGCAATCTTGGCTCACTGCAACCTCCACCTTCTGATTCAAATGATTCTCTTGTCTCAGCCTCCCGAGTAACTGGGACTAGAGACACGCACCACAATGCCTGGCTTATTTTTGTATGTTTAGTAGAGACAAAGTTTCACCATGTTGGCCAGGCTGATGTCGAACTCATGACCTCGGTGATCTGCCTACCTCGGCCTCCCAAAGTGCTGTGATTACAGGCGTGAGCCACCATGCCCGGCTTTATTTGTTTATTTTCTTAGAGACAGGGTCTCACTATATTGCCCAGGCTGGTCTGGAACTCCTGGGCTCAAGCAGTCTTCCTGCCTCAGCCTCCCAAAGTGCTGGGATTACAGGCATGAGCCAATTCACTCGGTAGGATCAACTTTTTGTACTCTTACACATAAGTGAAAACGTGGTATTTGTCTTTCTACACATTGCATATTTTACTTAAAATAATGCCCTGCAGGGTCAATGATGCTGCAAATGACAGGATTTCTTTTTTCTTTCTTTTTTTTTTGAGACAGAGTCTCACTCTGTTGCCCAGGGTGGAGTGCAGTGGTGTGATCTGGGCTCACTGGAACCTCTGTCCCCTGGTTTCGAAGGATTCTCCTGCCTCAGTCTCCTGAGTAGCTTGGATAACAGGGGCCTGCCACCACACCCAGATAATTTCTTTTGTATTTTTAGTAGAGATGGGGTTTCACCACATTGGCCAGGGTGGTCCTGCACCCCGATGTCAAGTGATCCATCTGCCTTGGCCTCCCAAAGTGCGGGGATTACAGGTGTAAGCCACCATGCCTGGCCTGCAAATGACAGGATTTCATTCATTTGTAGCTGAATAATTTTCCATTATATATATATATATGCCACATTTTCTTTATCCATTCATCTCTTGAAGGATGTTTAGGTTGATTCCTTATCTTCAGTATTGTGAATAGTGCTGCAATAAACATAGGAGTGCAGCTATCTCTTTGACATACTGATTCTCTTTCCTTTGGATATATACCAAGTAGTGGGATTGCTGGATCATATGGTATTTCTATTTTTAGTTTTTTGAGGAATGTTCATACTGTTTTCCATAATGGCTATATTTACATTCTCACCAACAGTATATAAGAGTTCCCCTTTCTCTGCCTCCTTGCCAACATTTGTTATTTTCTCTTTTTGATAATAGCCATTTTAAACTGGTGTGAGATGATATATATCATTGGGGTTTTGCATTTCTCTGATAATGAGTGATGTTGAACATTTTTCATATACCTGTTCATCATTTGTGTATCTTTCCTTGAGAAATGTCTATTCAGATCATTTACCTATTTTTAATTGGATTTGGGTATTAAATCCTTCAGTTCTCCCCATGTTATATTTATATAATATTCCCTTCCCCACCCCTCCTCGTCTTTTTTTTTTTTTTTTTTTTTTTGAGATGGAGTCTTGCTCCATCACCAGGCTGGAGTGCAGTAGTGAGATCTCGACTCACTGCAGGCTCCGCCTCCCGGGTTCAAGCGATTCTCCTGCCTCAGCCTCCCAAGTAGCTGGGACTACAGGCACGTGCCACCACACCCAGCTAAGTTTTTGTATTTTTAGTAGAGACGGGGTTTCACCATGTTGTTGGGCAGGATGGTCTCAATCTCCTGACCTCGTGATCCACCCGCCTCGGCCTCCCAAAGTGCTGGAATTACAGGCATGAGCCACCGCATCTGACCTGTCCTCTTCTTTTTGTTGATATGGATTCTCACTCTGTCACCCAGGCTGGAGTGCAGTGGCGTGATCATAGCTAATTGCAGCCTCAACCTCCAGGGCTCAAGTGATCCTTCTTCCTAAAATGTCAAAAATTTTTAATTTTTTGTAGAGACATGGTCCTGCTTGTTGCCTAGGCTGGTCTCAAACTCCTGGATTCAAGCAATTCTCCCACTTCAGCCTTCCAAAGTGTTGAGATTATAGGTGTGAGCCACCATGCCTGGCTCTTTTTATTTTCTTTAAAGTGTCTTTCACAGAGCCTTGAGTTTTTCATTTTAGTCAAGTCCCACTTCCCAAATTAAAAAAAAAAAAAAGAATTGTGTTTTAGTATTGTAAACCCAAGGTCATCTAGGTTTTCTTCTATGTTATCCCCTAAAATTTTTATTTATTTATTTATTTATTTATTTATTTATTTATTTATTTATTT
>NW_026652277.1:128491190-128566708 GCF_009828535.3 Hylobates moloch | reverse complement strand
TTTATTTATTTATTTATTTATTTATTTATTTATTTATTTATTTATTTTTGAGATGGAGTTTTGCTCTATTGCTCAGGCTGGTGTATGGCAGCACGATCTCGGCTCACTGCAACCTCTGACTCCTGAGTTCAAGCAATTCTCCTCCCTCAGCCTCCTGAGTAGCTGGGATTACAGGTGCCCGCCACCATGCCCAGCAAATTTTTGTATTTTTAGTAGAGATGAGGTTTTCCCATGTTGGCCAGTGTGGTCTTGAACTTCTGACCTCAGGTGATCCACCTGTCTCGGCTTCCCAAAGTGCTGGGATTGGAGGCGTGAGCCACCGCGTCTGGCCTTCTCTAAAAATTTTATAGTTTTCCATTTTATATTAAGTCAGCAGTCCATTTTGAGTTAATTTTTTTGCAGGGTGTAAGGTCTGTGTCTAGATTCTTTTTTTTAGCATATGCACGTCCAGTTGTTCTAGCACTGTATGTTGAAACAACTTCTTTCTCCATTGCTGTTCCTTGTTCCTTTGTCAATGAACACGTGAGTATATTTGTGTGAGTCTATTTCTGAGCTCTCTATTCTGTTCCATTGATCTGTTTGTCCTTTCTGTCACCAATATCACACTGTCTTGATTACTGTGGCTTTATAATAAGTCTTGAAGTTGGGTAGTATCAGTCTTCCAACTTTGTTCTTCTCCTTCAATATTGCATTGGTTATTCTGGGTCTTTTGTCTTTCTGCATGAGCTTTAGAATCAGTTTGTCAATGTCCACAAAACAATTGGCTGGGATTGTGTTTGGGATTATGTTGTATCTATAAAGTTAGAAAGAATTGAGCTCTTGACAATATTGAGTCTTCTTAGACTTATATGTGGAATATCTCTCCACTTATTTAGATCTTTTTTGATTTCTTTTATCACAGTTCTGTAGTTTAAGTTTTCCTTATATATATTTTATACTTCTGTTAGATTTATACCTAATATTTCTTTTTTGGGTTGCTAATGTGAATGGTATTGTATTTGTAATTTCCAACTCCAATTTTTTATTGCTGGTATATAATAAAACAATTGATTTTTTATATTAATCTTATACCCTGCAATCTTGCTATAATTGTTTATTAGTTCCAGGAGTTCTTTTTTGTTGATTCTTTGGGATTTTCTTCGTAGACAGTTATGTCGTCTGTGAACAAAGTTTTATTTTTTCCTTTCCAATCTGTATACCTCTTATTTCCTTTTCTTGTCTTATATTAGCTAAGACTTGCAGTCTGTTGATTAAGAGTGGTGAGAGCAGGCCGGGCGTGGTGGCTCATGCCAGTAATCCCAGCACTTTGGGAGTCCGAGGCGGGCGGATCACCTGAGGTTGGGAGTTTGAGACCAGCCTGACCAACATGGAGAAACCCCTTGTGTACTAAAAATACAAAATTAGCTGGGTGTGGTGGCTTATGCCTGTAATCCCAGCTACTTGGGAGGCTGAGGCAGGAGAATCACTTGAATTCTGGAGGTGGAGGTTGTGGTGAGCCGAGATTGCGCCATTGCACTCCAGCCTGGGCAACAAGAGCGAAACTCCATCTCAAAAAAAAAAAAAAATAATAATAAGAGTGGTGAGAGCAGACATCTTTGCTTTGTTCCTGATTTTAGGGGGAACCTGTTTAGTTTCTCTCCACGAATTATAATAATCTCAATAGATTATTCTATTTGGTAGTATAAAAATTGTCAAGTACTGCTTATATCAGATCATAGGAGGACTCCATTCCCCTCCCCTCCATTCCTTCACTTTGCCTTAACTTTTATGAAAAAGATGGGATTAAATGGATGGTCATAAAAGTATTTTAAATTATGGGATTCAGGCAGTTTTAATATATAATACCTTCTATTTTCTTTAGTTTCTCTATTCTGAACTTCTGGAGGGCAAAGACTATACCTCAATATATTGTTGCAAGCCTTATAGTGCCCAATATATACTACAATGCCCTGTTGAATGTAAAACCTAATTCTAGACTCTTACTGTAAACCTCATCTTCTTTGAAAAGGCAGATAGCCAGTGAAGTCAATCATCTAATCGGTTAATCAATTCATCAAATATTTGATTGTTAGCTCCAAGGTATTACATTGGCTACAAAGATACACATGATAATGGTACCTCCTCTCTGTAAACTTATTATTCATATAAGAAATGTTAATTTCATGTGATGCGTTCCATTTTTACTGATATGTATTTGTCAAAAACTCATATTCCTGTATCTCTTCCCAAGTATTCTAATTGAAATGTCTATGTGTGAACGTCTTCCATGGTCCCTAAAAGGTTTACAGTTTTGTTGGAGGAACTGACATTAATGAGCCTATAATGGGTGCTGGACACTGTGCTAGGTGCTTTACGTATTCTCCTTTATCTCATTTATCTTCAAAGCTGTTGAATAAGGTAAATATTTTTAATTTACAGCTGCAAAAACTGATAATATGAGGGTATAAGTAACCTATTCGCTGTGTAACTTAGTGGGATAGGTATATGAGGTATATGAGTCCATAGCTCAAGTTCTTTACGTCACACACTATGGAAAAGTTACCGTACAAAGTAGTATATGATGAATGCTACTTGTATAGTGCATACACATGCTTGGTGAATGCAGAGAAGAGAGCTTTGACCTCAGGCTAGAGTGTTCACAAAATTTCTGGAAAGCCTAATCTTGTCTGATAGGAAGAATAGGAGGAAAGAGAGATCAAGGAGATGAATCAGTGAGAAGAAGACAGAGGGCCAAAAACAGTGAATATTTTGTGATTGACAGCATACAAATTTCTACTGTAGCGATAAAATACACTAGAACAAATTTTTTCTTTCATTTTAAATAAGGACCCTTCTTCTCCATTTTTCTCTTAAGCAAAATAATTTTTCCCTAATTTGCTTATGGGGTATCGGGTATGAGAAAGTAGATCACAGAACCTTTGCATAACTCCCGAGTTATCAGTCCCCAAATTCATCTTTTTCCATTGGATTAACACAGTCAGGGCAGCAGTAATTGAGGGAGCAAAAGCCTGGGGGGAAACTGGAAGATCAAAGGAATCCTAAGAAAAGGATTTTCCTAGTGTCAAGTGTATTTTATTTATCCCTTCTCCATATCTCAGTTGGTTAAGTACCTCACAAATACCCATAAATATGTGAAAAGCTGTGGAGTTACAGAGGCTTGTAGGAGGCATCATTGCTTTCAATGAACTTAGTATTTAGTTGGAAAGACAAAAGTAAAGTAAAATAATTGGTAAACCATTGAGCATCCTTAAATGTTTTTCAGGGTTCTATCTTTTTTCCTAGTCTCACGACTTCAATTTCTAAGTACTTTCACATCTCTATCTCTAGTCCACATCTCCTGTCTAGACTATACGTGTGTCCAGACGCCTTTTGGACGTCTTGGTTTAGACAATACCACAGTCTTCTCAACTTCAACTTATTTAAAACTTGCCCCATCTGCTCTTCTTAACTCAGTGAATGGTATCACCATCACCCATTGCCCGAGCTAGACACTGGGAATCAAATTCTTGCAGTTCTTTCTCTTGTTTCTTCACCACATGTTCTGTTGACACTGTTTCCTAATTACCTGTAAGATCCATCCACTTCTTTTTATTCCCTCTGCTATTATCCTAATTTAGACTATAGCCACCTCTCATTTAAATTATTGCAAAGGCCTCTTAACCAGTTGCCTGTGCTTATCTTCACACCTTCAGACTACAAAAAACACAGATTGTGTGCTGGGCGGGGTAGCATGTACCTGTGGTCCGTGCTACTCTGGAGGCTGAGGCGGGAGGATGACTTAAGCCAAGGCATTCGAGACCAGCCTGGGCAACAAAATGAGACCCCCCATATCAAAAAACAAACGAAAACACCAACCCAGATTGCTTAAAATCCTTACCTGTGTTCCTACTTGTTCTGCTTCATCTGGCCCTTCTTGCTTCTCCAGCTTTAACTTGCTTTCCCCTACTTGAAACCAGCCTTACTGAACTTCAGATGTATTGTGCTGTCTTGCCTGTGAGACTGGACAGGCATATTCCCCATCTGAGAAGGGAAATAATCATTATAGCGATTAAAGCACAGACTCTTTAGCCAGACTACTTAAGTGTGAATTCTGGATCTGCCACTTAATGAGCTTTGTGATATAGAGCGAGTTACTTAGTCTACCTGCTTTCAGTTTCCTCATCTGTATAATGGGGATGGTTAATAGTACCTGCTTCATAGCATGTTGTAGGGATTTTAAGAGTTTTGTATGCTTTGAGATGAGGTCTCACCCTGTCGCCCAGGCTGGAGTACAATGATGTGATCACAGCTTACTGCAGCCTTGACCTCTCAGTTCAAGCTGTTCTCCCACCTGAGCCTCCTGAGTCACTGGGACTACAGGCATGTGCCACCATGTCCAACTCATTTTTGTATTTTTTTGTAGTGACAGGGTCTCATTGTGTTGCCCAGGCTAGTCTTGAACTCTTGGGCTCAAGTAATCCTCCCGCCTCAGCCTCCCAAAGTTTTGGAATTAACAGGCATGAGCCACTGTGCCCAGCCTAAAAGAGTTAATATAGTTGAGGCTTTTTTTTTTTTTTTGAGACAGAGCCTTGCTCTGTGGCCCAGGCTGAAATGCAGTGGCACAATCTTGGCTCTTTGCAAACTCCATCTCTCAAGTTCAAGTGATTCTTGTGCCTCAGCCTCCTGAGTAGCTGGGACTATAGGCACGTGCCACCATGCCTGGCTAATTTTTGTAGTTTTAGTAGAGATGCGGTTTCACTATGTTGGCTAGGCTGGTCTCGAACTCCTGACCTCAGGTGATCCACCTGCCTTGGACCATTCTGGCTAACATGGTGAAACCCCGTCTCTACTAAAAATACAAAAAAAAAAAAAATTAGCCAGGCATGGTGGCAGGTGCCTGTAGTCCCAGCTACTCAGGAGGCTGAGGCAGGAGAATGGCGTGAACCCAGGAGGCGGAGCTTGCAGTGAGCCGAGATGGCACCACTGCACTCCAGCCTGGGCAACAGAGCGAGACTCCGTCACAAAAAAAATTTAATCAGCCAGGCATAGTAGCACATGCCTGCAGTCCCAGCTACTCAGGAGGCTGCAGCAGTAGGATCGCTTGAGCCTGGGAGTTCGAAGCTGCAGTGAGCTATGATCACACCATTGCACTCTAGCCCAGGAGTTCAAGGCCAACCTGGGCATTACAGTAAAACCCATCTCTAAAAAATAAGAGATGGGGTCTTGCCACATTGCCCAGGCTGGTCTCAAAACTCCTGCCCTCAAGCGATTCTCCCACCTTGGCCTCCTAAAGTGCTGGGATTACAGACGTGAGCCACCACACTCGGCCTTCTCTTTAACTCTTTAACTGCTGCTTATTAGCTATTTCTCTCCAATTTTTTTATTAAGAAAAGTTTTGTAAAAGCAGAAAAGTTTACTTTAGAACAGTGAACACCTACATTCAGCTGCCTTGAATGCCTGGATTCAATTGTTACTATCTTTCTATAAGTGCTCTATCTCTCTCTGTGTATATATATATGAATGGTTTTTGATGTATTTGAACAATCTGAAATTAATTTGCTGTTGTGATTACGTCACCCCCAAATACTTGAACCTATATCTCTTAAGAATAAGAACATTTGCTTGCATTACCATACCATTATCCTATATTTGACAGTTAATAAAAATTAAAAAATAAAATTAACCATGATATTATAATAATGTTATGTAAATTCTGGTTCATAATTAAATTTCCCCAGGTATCCCACAAGTAAACTTTTATAGCTATTTTTATTTGAACCACAATTTAGTCAGGTATTTCATGCATAGCATTTGATTGTTATATGCTTTGAGTCTCTTTTAATCTAGGTTATCCTTTTTTATGGCTCTCCTTTTCTAAGGGGAGGGGAGTCAACCCAATTTTCTTAGAGTATCCCACATCCAGATTTGCTTCTATCGGGGAATTTTAATAGTTTCCCTTTCTTCAGCCTTTTGCAGGATGGTGTTTACTGAAGAAGGGCTCCTGTGGCATGGGTGCCGTGAATGGGTTGTGGGTCCTGTTAATTAATCCACTAAATTCTTTGGCAACCAGTGGGGTTTAGGGCAGTAGAAGCCCATGGGTCCGTTTCTCTCTGCCCATGTGTAGTTTTGTCTGTTTCTACCCTGGTGTCCAGGGTAGAAATAATAGCATTATGTGGGTGCCATCATGTGAAAGAGGTTTGGTTGCACTGACCACCATCTTTAGCCCTTTGGTTCTGTGTTCTTTCCCTTTGTGATCACAGTTACTCCTGTGGTTTTAACAGTCACCTCTATGGAGATGTTCTCTTTTCTGAACTCCAGTTCTGTTATTTTCTTTCATTCATATTCTACTCCCTCTTCAGTTGCTGCTTCAAAATCAACATGTCCAAAATGAATTTATTCTCTACTTCCAAACTAGCCCATTGTCAGTATTATTTTTTCTTTTTTGTAAAGGGACTTAATTTCACTGAGACAACACTTTGACTAGAAACCTCAGTCACCTTCAGCTGTTCTTTTGGCTGTCTGCCCAAGAAACATATATATACACATACACACACACACACGTAAATGTACACATACATATATACACAAACATGTGCACACATATGCATACATATTCATTAAATAGTTCTTGAATGCTTACAATGTGCCTAAATATATTTGGCCACAGTAGATAATTTTTTTTTTTTTTTTTTTTTTAAAGACTGGGTCTTGCCCAGGCTGGAGTGCAGTGGCACAATCTTGGCTCACTGCAACCTCCACTTTCCTGGCTCAAGTGATCTTCCAGCCTCAGCCTCCTGAGTAGCTGGGACCAAGGGGCAAGCCACCACACCCAGCTCATTTTTGTACCTTTTTTTTTTTTTTTTTTTTTTTGAGACAGAGTCTCACTCTGTCTCCCAGGCTGGAATACAATGGTGCAATGTCAGCTCATTGCAACCTCTGCCTCCCGAGTTCAAGTGATTCTCCAGCCTTAGCCTCCTGAGTAGCTGAGACTACAGACATGCACCACCATGCCCAGCTAATTTTTGTATTTTTAGTAGAGACAGGGTTTCACTATGTTGGCCAGGCTGGTTCTTGAACCTCTAACCTCAGGCGATGTGCCTGCCTTAGCCTCCTAAATTGCTGGGATTACAGGCATGCACCACACCCAGCTAATTTTGTATTTTTAGTAGAGACAGAGTCTCACCATGTGGCCCAGGCTGGTCTTGAACTCCTGATCTCAGTGATCTGCCTGCCTTGGTCTCCCAAAGTGTTGGGATCACAGGCATGAGCCACCACATCTGGCCATAATAGATTTTTTTTTTTTTCTTCTCTGAAATGCCTCTTGAGTCCATTCCCTCCATTCTGACTACATTTACTCTAATTTTGGCCCTCATCCACCCTCCTCAAACTTCTACATTGATCCCCCTGCCTCTGGCTTTAAATCTTCTGATCCACCCTGCATGCTATCTACTTACTGAGAATACCTGTTTGATCATGTTTCTCTTGCTGGAAAACCTCTGACGGCTTTCCATAGTACAGGAAAAGTGCCAAGTTTTCAGCATACCATACAAAACTATGCTGATTCTGTCTGCTTTGCTCTTTTCTTGTGTTTTTTCACCTCCTGTATTCTAGCTGTATTTGTCTTTGGCTAATTGCTTGGATATAGCATTGATCTTAATCTTTGGACTTTGTCCACACATTTCTGTTGTCTATAAGGCCCTGTCCTTTCCTCCTTTGCTCAGTGAAATCCTGCTCATCTCTCGGGACCCACTCAAATGTTCCTTTGAAAATTATTTACCTGATAGCAGTCCCTGTCTATCCCTTCCACCACAACCAAGCCCTTCTGTTCACTCAGTATCTGATGTTCTTTGCATGTTTTTCTGTTACAGCATTTATTAGATTGTACCCTTTGCTTGTGTGTCTCTCTGTATAAAGACTCACAAGGGGCTAGGCATGGTGGCTCGCTCCTATAATCCCAGCACTTTGGGAGGTGAGGCAGGCGGGTCACCTGAGGTCAGCAGTTCGAGACCAGCCTGGCCAACATAGTGAAACCCCGTCTCTACTAAAAATACAAAAATTAGCTGAGAATGGTGGTGCATGCTTGTAGTCCCAGCTACTTAAGAGGCTGAGGCAGCAGAATAGCTTGAACCTGGGAGGTGGAGGTTGCAGTGAGTTGAGATTGTGCCACTGCACTCCAGCCTGGGCAACAAGAGCGAAATTCCATCTCAAAAAAAAAAAAAAAAAAAGATTCACAAGGGAAGGGATCAGCTCTTTCTGAAACTCCATCTCAAAAAAAAAAAAAAAAAAAATTCACAGGGGAAGGGATCAGCTCTTTCTTCCTCCTGTTCCTGGAACCTAGCACAGTGCTTGACACATATTATGTGCTTAGTAAAATATTTCTGAAATAAATGCCTCACATCACTTATTATATTACCTTCTGTAGCAAGTAAGTCTGACTTAAGATTCATGAATTCTCAAAGTAAGATAATGTTTTCTATAAAAAATTTAGTTTAGGCCGGGCAGGGTGGCTGACACCTGTAATCCCAGCACTTCGGGAAGCCAAGGTGGGCGCATCATGAGGTCAGGAGATCGAGACCATCCTGGCCAACATGATGAAACCCTGTTTCTACTAAAAATGCAAAAAAATTAGCTGGGCATGGTTGCACGTACCTGTAATCCCAGCTACTTGGGAGGCTGAGGCACGAGAATCGCTTGAACCCAGGAGGCAGAGGTTGCATTGAGCTGAGATTGAGCCACTGCACTGCAGCCTAGTGACAGAGTGAGACTGTCTCAAAAAAAAAAAAAAATTAGTTTGACTAAATATTTGCTAATGATTGCAGTCTATTAATCATTAATGTTTTAAGCCTAAGCCTTAAAAGTAATGCCTGAAGTTTTAAGCATTACTGCAGATACATTTTTTTAAAATTCATTTTCCAGCAATAAGAATTTGCCATTTTTAGGCCAGGTGTGATGTCTCAGGCCTGTATCCCAACACTTTGTGAGATGAAGATGGGAGGATTGCTTGAGCCCAGGAGTTTGAGATCAACCTGGGCAACATAGCGAGACCCTGTCTTACAAAATAAAAAATAAATAATTAGCTGGGTGTGATGACGTGTTCTGAGCCTGGGAGGTTGAGGCTGCAGTGAGCCATGATTATACCACTGCACTCTGACTTGGGTGACAGAGCAAGACCCTGTCTAAAAAAAAAAGAAAAAAAGAAAAGAATTTGCCAATTTTAGAAACAAATTCAGCATTAAATATTGATGATATGTAGTAATGCAACGTTGAACTTGAGATTTTAGAAGTGCACTGACAGTTCAAGTAGTTGTTGACTAAAAAGTAAGAAGCTCGGGGAAGTATTATCAACATATCCTAATTAATAAGATTTGAAGCGTTAGTGGGCCACTGGTGAAGTATATTGACGTGCAAATTCAATTCAATGAATTGTTGTTTTTCATTAAAACTCTCCAAGATATGGTTGTATACAAATGTCAACTAAATATGAACACCTTTAAAAAAAAGAAATTATACAATTAATTCATCAATGAAAACATTCTAAGCCAAGCATTGTGGTTCATCCCTCTAATCCCAGCACTTTGGGAGGCCAGGGCAGAAGGATCTCTTGAGCCTAGGAGTTCGAGACCAGCCTGGGAAACATAGTGAGACCCTATCTCTACAAAAAATAAAAATAAAAAAATCCAGGTGTGGTGGTGCACACCTATAGTCTCAGCTACTCTGAAGCTGAGGTGAGAGGATTGCTTGAGTCTGGGAGGTCGAGGCTGTAGTGAGCCATGATCGCGCCACTGCACTCCAATCTGGGTGACAGAGACCTTGTCTAAAAAAAAAAAGAAAAAATTATTCTAGTTGTTTTGAAAGTTTTTTTTTGGCCAAACTAATAGGGATTTCTAAAATTTTATAATTTTAGAGCTTTTAAAATACTAAGTATTTATCTGACTTAGAATTCTAAATGAAGGAAATAGTATATAATGAAGATCATTTTTAAGAGAAAGATAACTAGCTAGGTGTGGTGGCTCACGCCTGTAATCCTAGCACTTTGAGAGGCCAAGGTGGATGGATTGCTTGAGCCCAGGAATTCGAGACCAGCTTGGGCAACATGGCACAACCCTGTCTCTACAAAAAGTACAAAAATTAGCCTGGTGTGATGGAGCATGCCTGTAATTCCAGCTACTTGGGAGGCTGAGGTGGGAGGATCATCTGAGCCCGGGAGGTTGAGGCTGCAGTGAGTTGAGGTTGTACCACTGCCTTCCAGCCTGGGTGCCAGAGTGAAGCTCTGTCTAAACAAACAAACAAACAAACAAACAAAAAACCAAAAACAAAAAAACCCGAGATAACCAGTCAATCAGTTTGTAAGAAAAGGGACTAGGCTAGGTCAGTGGCTCATACTTGTAATTCCAGTACTTTGGGAGGCCAGGCAGAAGGATTGCTTGAGGTCAAGAGTTTGGGACCAGCTTGGGCAACATAGTGAGACCCTGTCTCCATACATACACAAAAACAGGAGTAAATAAAGGTAGTCTTTCTAAGGAATGAAAGCAAAGACATAATCAAACTGTTGTCACATTTTCATGTTGCAAGGGAATTCTTAGGTTGAATAAAGAATAGTACTGTATTTTGGCGATGTTTAGAGATTGAATAGGTGAAATATTTGGTGAATGCAAGCATAATTTCTGAAGCACATTTTTGTCAGAAAAGAAAAGGAAAGCATAAAGAGGGTGCTAGTATTATCTGACATCATTCATTAATAAGAGGAAAACAAAATAATAGCAATACCTTATGTTGGAAGATTTTAAATGTTTCAGAATTACTTTAAAAGACTATTCAAACTAGAAAAATTCTTGATATTAAAGTGTTACGACATTGAACTATTTGTGAATGAAATGGAAAGATGTCTGGGATTTGTTTCAAAATAATTAAGAAAAGCGGAGGTGGTAGAAATAAGGCTGTCCACGAGTTGATAATTATGTGATGGGTACATGCAGCATTACTGCCATTTATTTATTTATTTTTGAAAAATTTCATCATAAAAAATTTAAATATGTTATTGTGTAATAAAGAATGCTGTTTCCAAATAAGAGATCATTACTACTAGGCTGGCTGAATATTGGACTCATGATGATACTGAATAATTCAGAATGATACCCATATGAAACAAGATAATCTTTTTTTGTTGTTGTTATTTCAAATTTTTATTCCACATTGTGTTTTAAAATTATTTTTCCATGTTGTGGAAGCCTCCTAGTCGGCTAAGCCAAATCATCACATAATAAAGGAAAGGGATACAACATTGATTTATTTCATCATTCTTCTTGAAGAAAAAAATAGTTGGCTCAGATGTCATATGATTTGAAGAATGTCTTTTTTTTTTTTAATCTGACCAATGGATGCACATCACATAGTTTGGAGAATGTCTTATTAGTAACACCTAGTTGTAAAAACTGGTAATACTGTCTTATTTTAGATACTCTATTTCTGATGATTTTGTGATTTGAATTCGACTCACAAGGTTTAGAAAAAGCCAACTTCATAGAATTGTTTGTCTTCTAAGGCAGTGGTCTCCAACCTTTTTGGGACCAGGGACAGGTTTCGTGGAAGACAGTTTTTCCACAGACCCAGCAGGGTGGGGATGGTTTCGGGATGATTCAAGTGCATTACATTTATTTTGCACTTTATTTGTGTTATTACACTGTAGTATATAATGAACTACAACTCACCATAATGTAGAATCAGCAGAAGTCCTGTGCTTGTTTTCCTGCAACTAGATAGTCCCATCTGGGGGTGATGGGAGACAGTGACAGAACATCAGGCATTAGATTCTCATAAGGAGCATGCAACCTATCTCTTGCACGTGCAGTTCTCAGTAGGTTTTGCACTCCTATGAGAGTCTAATGCCGCCACTGATCTGATGGGAGGCGGAGCTCAGGTGGTAACGGGTGTGATGGAGAGTAGCTGTAAATACAGATGAAGCATTGCTTGCTCGCCCACCACTCACCTCCACCTGTTCAGCCCTGTTCCTAACAGGCCACTAGCTAGTAGTGATCTGTGGGCCAAGTGTTGAGGACTCTGTTCTAAGAGATATGAAAGAGAAGTATTGGGCTGGGTGTGGTGGCTCACGCGTGTAATCCCAGCACTTTGGGAGTTCGAGGTGGGTGGATCGCTTGAGGCTGGGAGTTGAGACCAGCTGGCCAACACAGTGAAACCCTATCTCTACCAAAAATACAAAAATTAGCTGGGCGTGGTGGCATGTGCCTGAAATCCCAGCTACTCCAGAGGCTGAGGCAGGAGAATTGCTTGAACCAGGAAGTGGAGGTTGCAGTGAAGTCAAGATTGCGCCACTGCACTCCAGCCTGGGTGACAGAGTGAGACTGTCTCAGAAAAGAAAAAGAGAAGTATCTTCAGAACTGTTTCCTTCCCTTCCTCCCTCCCTCCAGTTCTTTCCTGGGCACTCAAAAGTCTTCTTACCTGTGTGCTACTTCCTCTAGGCAATATCATCACATCTATGGACTCAAACCTTTCAGTCTGAAACTCTGCTGTGGTAGACCCTTAGTAAATAAATATCTTCAGGACATCTCCTTTTTGAACTTCCGAGATATTTTCATTTTTGGTTGGGGTTTCTATGTAAAGGAATCCTTTATAAGCTACAGAATCTTCTGAGATCTGATATGAACCTTGTTCTCAGTGGCATCATCCTTGCATCAGCCAAGCTCAAAACCTCAGACTCATCTTTGACTCATCCTTCTTAATCTTTTCTGTTCATTTGGTCCCATCAATTCCTCCTTTAAAATGACTATCACAGGCGTCCCTTCTTTTCTCCTGTCTTATTACCCCTCTGTCATGAAGAATTGGAAGAGCTGGTCTTAGCTCTGCCTCTAGCTGCTGGCCTAGTTTCTTCATCACTGAAGTGAACAGATGATACAGGACTGTCTTAGATCCCTTTCAGAGCTAACATTCTGTTCTACTCATCCAGGTTTTCACCTTCTCACACTTACATCGCAGTAACTTCCTAATTGTTTTTCATCCCTTTAATCTTAGTCCTCTCTAATAAGATTAACCTTCGTATGTAATTTTCATTGCTTTTAGGATAAAATCTTAGGTTTCCAGGTCTTCATTTAGGTCATGTCATCATTTCTTTGGTTAATGGTGTGATCATTTGGCTGGGCTCAGTGGCTCACGCCTATAATCCCAGCACTTTGGGAGGCCAAGGCGGGTGGATCACCAGGTCAGGAGTTTGAGACCAGCCTGGCCAAAATGGTGAAACCTCATCTCTACTAAAAATACAAAAATTAGCTGGGTGTGGTGGCGGGTGCCTGTAGTCCCAGCTACTCAGGAGGCTGAGGCAGAAGAATTGCTTGAACCTGGGAGGCGGAGGCTGCAGTGAGCTGAGATCATGCCACTGCACTCCAGCCTCGGCAACAGAGCAAGACTCTGTCTCAAAAAAAAAAAAAATAGTGTGGTCATTCATACAATGAGGCAAAGTGGAAACTTCATCCCTCTTCAGAGTCATCTTCTCCTTCACACAGAATCAAGTGGTTACTAAATTCTGTCAGTTCTGACTCAAATGTTTTTTGAACCTATTATTTCTTCTCCTCTGCTGCTGATCTAGTCCTTCATCTTCTCTTATCTGGACATTTGATGCACCCTACCAAATGTTTGCTCTGCCACCTGTTTTTATCTGTAGTTATCATTGTTATTTTTCTGAGCAAAGATCTGTTAATGCACCTTCTCTGTTCCAAAAACCTTTGACTCTACACTGTTTACATATCAAGTACAAGCTTCTTTGTAGATCACTTGGTCTCTTTCTTTACTTTTCTAACCTCATGTCTTGCCCTAGTCGTAACGCACCTAGCTTTCTATTTATACTGGATACCAGCTGTTTCTTGAATATGCTTCTGTTGTTTTTCTTATGCCATACTTCTACCTGGAATTCTCTAACCTCTATCCCTCCTCTACCTGGGGAACTCCTCCCTCAGGCATGGGTTATGGAGTTACCTTCCTTAAAGCTCTGAATGCATTATTGGTTGCATTCTCTCTGCACTTACTGTGCATATCTTTGGTGGGTGTGGAGCACATCAGGGTTACTTTTATTATTTTCTGGTCACCCAGAATCTCTTTCCATGTGGATTGTGAACTTCCTGATACCTGTCTCTAATTTGTTCATCCCAAGAGTTTGGCAGTATTGGGATACATAATATAAACTCAGTAGTTGTTAGTTGATATAAAATAATAAGGCTTTTCTGTTTTTATCAGAAACAAAGAAAAATGATTTTTATTCTGTTATTTTGAATACTTTAAAATTTTCCTTCAGTCTTGCCTGATTCTGGTTTTTCTTATCTTTCTTTAAAAGATGCTTCTTCTAAATTTTGTCTACTGTAGATCTTTGGGATCAACATGATCTACAGGGCTGGTCTGGACATCCAGCAGTATTATTGATAGGAGTCAAAGAGCCTTGGGCCAGTCCAATTGTGACTACAACAAATGGAACTTTGGTTAAACTCTGCGTTTTTGCATGTAGGCTACTGAATTGTGCTTTACCTTGCTACAGTTGAGTGGGGACTGGTCACCAAGTTTGGATGTTATTGAAAGGTGTAAGACTATCTTTTTCATTAAAACAGGTCCTAATATTTCATTTAAGAGATATTCCTGTTGGGCTTGCTTCCCTAGACTTGAGAAATTCTTCCCTGTATTACATTTAAATTCTACCACTGAGCTTGATTTTCTGTATGGGAGTAAGCTTTCATTTTAAGGTAATGATTTCTATTTTTTACACAGATGTGTGCTTTTTATATTTTCTACTCTCTATAGAATTGTTTGCATCAAGAATTTTCCAGAGCCAGGAGGGCGCGGTGGTGCAGGCCTGTAATCCTAGAACTTTGGGAGGCTGAGGTGGGCGGATAACTTGAGTTCAGGAGTTCGAGACCAGCCTGGCCAATATGGCGAAACCCTGTCTTTACAAAAAGTACAAAAATTACCTGGGCGTGTGGTGTGTGCCTGCAGTCCCAGCTACTTGGGAGGGTGAAGTGGGAGGATCGCCTGAGCCCATGAAGTCGACACTGCAGTGAGCCCAGATCATGCTACTGTACTTCAGCCTGGGGGACACAGTTGTCTCAAAAAAAAAAAAAAAAAAAAAAAGGAACGTGGTGTCTTAGATGGAAGACCTAATAGAATCGGTCTCTGTCAAATTTATTTGTTCTATTTTGTTACGTAATGTTCACATCAAACAATTGTTTTTCATTGTGACTGCTGAAAGTGAAGTTTTCATGGTGTTGCTACATGTTATAGACATACAGAAGAAACATCTTGATATTTAAAAATTCTATATAGCATTTATCCATGTTTATAATACAAATACATGTATTTTTAATTCTTCTGGATGCATTTAGTAAATTCCTCTGATTAATTTCGATATGCAGTTGCTCTAATCATACTATCATTAGATAGTATGTAGAAAATGTAGAAAACAGTTTCTCTGCAAGGCTTTGGAATTGCTTTGTCTATGTTATTTAGAAATAAAAGTAATTTGGAAATGAAATAGTTTTAAGGAGGAACTAAGCTGCCTCTAAAAGCTGGATTATCATAGCAGTGTAGGCTAGGCAGGTTCACCTGCTTTTCAGCCTTGTCATGTAAAAGAAAAAATTGTTCTTTTATGATATTTAATATTACGTGTGCCTGAAACATCTAAGCTGTGAGGTATGAATTCCTCTACTTGGAGGAACTCCTGGAGAGGGGCATCCAGCGGAACTCCTGGAGAGGGGATGAGAGCAATAAAGCTTCCCTGTCTCATGT
The DNA here is from genome assembly GCF_009828535.3 of Hylobates moloch. Classification (NCBI taxonomy): domain Eukaryota; kingdom Metazoa; phylum Chordata; class Mammalia; order Primates; family Hylobatidae; genus Hylobates; species Hylobates moloch. The sequence goes on along the minus strand of NW_026652277.1, from coordinate 128,550,952 downwards.
GCCTAATCATTGAAATATTTCTGGATGTTGTGTTAAAGGATGCATGTTTCGTCTTCAGACTAAGCTGTTGGCATATGCCCAAAGATTGGCATTCACGTAGTACAGTGCCAAGGAGTCCCATATGCCCTCTGGGACCTTGCAACTTCTTCATATGGTGAACCTTAGAGATGCTGCATCATCAGTTACCATCTGACAGTTAGTTTACAAAGAGAAATAGTAATGATGTATGTACTTCCTTTCATTCTCAATTTAAATGTTGCAAATAAATCTTAAAATTGCAAATTTTTTAGTATTTTATTTTAACAGATGGAAGTTATATTTAAACTTATTAAGTGAAATAATTACTGGATTTGTTCCTTGTTCCTGTCCACATAATTTAGAGTAAAAGGCCTATGCTCAGTCTCTTCTGTTCAAGCTTTCAAATTCCTTTGACAGCCTGGATGTGAAATTCAAAAGCCATTAATTTGATGTGTTAATTTTGCACTTTTTGACTTACTGCAAAGATCTTATAGTTTCCATAGCAACTATAACCTATCCAGATTGTGTAATATTCTTTACAGTATTAAAAATAAAACTATGCAATTACATGAGCTTCTGGACTACTTTGTCTAGGGGAACTGAGGATTGAAATGTTTCTGTTGAAAAAATTATAGTTTCATGTGAAAAATTTTTCAGAAAGCTTTTATAATTTTGTTTCAAGAATACATCAAACTTACATATTTAGCAATAGATACCTGATAGATAACTTAATTATTAAATGAATAAAATTTACATTGTAAGCATTGTGTTGAGCTTCTCAGGCACATGTGCTCTCACTCATGTGCCCACAAATACATTTAAGGCACAGGAGGGACACTTGGCTTTGATTACATTCAATCACCTGCAGTTTGTGCTTCTTAGTGGCTTCTGAGTGGTCTGAAAAAGTCTAGTTTTATGTCTGGGCAAAAAACAGGATGGAGAAAAAGGAAAAAATGATCATTTAAACTTTCCTTATTTTTGACTTTGCTCTTTAAAACATGCCTGAGCTATCACTTTGAAAATACTAAAGATTGTTTTAGTAGGTATTCTCAGAGTATCAATTTATTTTGGCTTTTTAAAGGCAATATAATATTAGCACTAAAGTTAGTTGACATAACTTCCTATATCTTAACGTAACTGTTGTTAATTTTTTGTATTGCCTTCAACATATTTGTAGATGTATATTTTTATATAGTATAATTTGTGTATTTTCTCAGTAGTATATGGTAAATATTTTCCACGTTTCTAATGACCTTCTAGCCATCATTTAAAAAATTGCATCATAGTCCATCTTGTTGCCATACCTAGTATGTTTTGTTTGTCAAAATACTGTTTAATTATTTCCTGAATGCTATCTGTTGGAAGAAAAATGGATATAATTTTCAAACTTATTGTGAGGGAAAGTAACCATAACTCAATTATTTGCTTATAGATGATTGTGAAAATCTTCAAAAGGGATGTAAAATGGTGTTTTAAAATGTGGATTTTGAATAACATCCTAAACTGCTCTATCTGCAGGTAAACACAGAATAGGGAAAATGAGGAATAGCTAAGACAGATGTGGCACTGCTTTGGCGCTATATTTGACAAAAACATCATGACATGGTGATACTTTGCTGAGGCTCTAATACGATCAAAAGACAAAACTTGGAAGGCATGGATTTAACTTCTCTTATAAGAACAACTCACAATATGAACTGTAGTTATGACATTCAGCTGAGACCTTTGTGTGGCTGGTTCTGGTATCAGCACCCTTGAGAATGCTTACTGTACTTACTGTATTGTACTAGCTGCTTATCTCATACTATTAATATTTTAACAGAATGTTTCACTAGTTTTTTGAACTGCTGTATTCTCTTGGTTAAGCAACTTAGTAACTGTTGGGATTTCCCAGGATTCCTAATACTATGTCCATTGTTTGAAAAATCCACTTTAACTACTGGGTTTCTCCTAGTGTTCCTGAGAATGACATGTTGGTGGCTAGAGCTTTGAAATCTTTAAAAGGCTTTTGATTGAGGTCCTCGGGCTTTTGAATGTCCCCATCCTGGGTGAGATACAGTGTGTTTCAGTGGGTTATCATTCCTATAAAGCTTCTTATACTATGAAATTACTTTAAATGAATCTGGGAGTTAATGTCTGTCAGTTTTTTATAGCGAATGTCTATAACAGAATGCTTTTGTAGACTCCAGATAATTAAGACAGGAGTGGAATTATCTTGCAATATGTTTGAGTTTATATTTATGCTTGTTTACTCGTTGAAACTGGTGCTGTGTTTAGTATCCTGTTCTGTTTCAATTTTGAATTTTGTGTTTTGGCTCTGTCTGATGTTTTCATTGTGACATGAATTTCTTTTGGTATTTCATATTTCTGTAGTTGAAATATTATCAAAAATAATAAGCAATGGATGGTATAATGAGAGTGTTTACATATCACTGAGAAATTAAGTGCATTTCCATTGTTTTTGTAGTTATAATTTTGAATCTGAAAGTGATATATGGAAAAATAATGTTTTTTTGTTTATGTGCAGAAAAGATGAAAAGGAATATGCATTGAAGCAAATTGAAGGCACAGGAATATCCATGTCGGCTTGTAGAGAGATTGCAGTAAGTGGATACAAATACAGTTATTTATTTTATTATTGATATTGGGTGATGATTTATTTTAATATAAAAGTTTCATTAATATATATAATGAATGTTTATTTTACATATGTTAGTTTAAGAATATTTTATGTAGAATGAGAAAATCTGCATAAACTTTTTATTTTATTTTTAAATTTTGAGACAGGATCTCATTTTGTTGCCCAGGCTGGAGTGCCCAGGCTGGATCACAGCTCACTGCAGCCTGGACCTCCTAGGCTCAAGTGATCTTCCTGCCTTAGCCTCTCGAGTAGCTGGGACTACAGGCGTGTACCACCACACCTGGCTAATTTTTTAATTTTTTTGTAGAGAAGAGGTCTCCTTATGTTGCCTAGGTTGGTCTCAAACTTCTGGGCTCAAATGATCCTCTCTCCTTGGCCTCCCAAAGTGCTGGAATTAAAGGTGTGAGCCACCACGTGTAGCCCATAAACTTTTTAGTTACTTGAAAGTCATCTTTGAATATCCTCTTAATGATATTTAAGATTTGTGATCTCAGAAATACTGAACAAAATAATTTATTAAAATTGTGATGGAATTTTATTTTAATTAGTAATTTAATTAATGTCTATTTTTCTGTAGCTTTAGGACTGATAAGGTCTTTATAGAGAAAGGGGTCATACTATTAAATCTTATTCATTTTAAATACTATTTCTGAAATATATAATATAGTAAGATTTTATTAGTCACCAGAAAATAATACCATTATAATAATAGGATAATCCCTTAAAGAAAATAGTTCCCTGTTTTGGTCTTTATGTATCATACTAGTACATTTAAGAAATGATTGTTCACAAGAATACTAAACATTTAATGAGTGTGTACTAGATACCAGGCTTACTAAGTGCTTTCAAGTATTAATTCACTTAATTTTCACAACAATCTGTGAAATAAAATTGTAATATCCCCAGATATACAATATCCCCAGATCAGAAAACAGAGGCAAAACTAATTATAGCTCAGAAGGCTTACTATTATATTACCTTATTTTAGTTCTTCAGTAAAGATTGCTGATTAGGGCTTTACCATAATATCACATCTATTAGAGATGTTTGTGTCTAAATTGTTAGATATTTATTTAAATAATTGTTACTTAATAATTGTTAAATAATTATATTGTCCATATCCATTAGGGATTTCTGTCTCTAATTTAATAACTATTACATATATTGCCCACAGTTCCATGTTTCTGCTTCACCTGCATGGAAACACTCCTTCATCACTTTTAGTCATAAGAAGTGTGGTGCAAAGAACATATGGGGTGGGAAATTTCTAGACCTGAATGTCTGTCTGCCTTAGTAGCTAAGTAGTGATGAGTTCCAGTTTCATCTGTTAAATAAGGGAACTATTAGGTCTTTTCTAATCATACCTTCTTTAATTCTAGAATGGGAGCCTCTCCCTGTACTGTGCGTACTTCGAGGGGCAGACCTTGTCTTTTTATCTCTAGTTCCTACCGTAGTGTCTGACACAGCAAGTGTGCTATAAATGTTTCTTGAATAAATAAACAAATGAACAGAATAAAAACTTCTACCAGTGGTCCACGATTCTAAGTTTGTGTTACTTTTATTTTAAAATTTTTTTTTAGAGACAAGGTCTTGCTCTGCCACCCAGGCTGGAGTGCAGTGGCTTAATCATAGCTCACTGTAACCTTGAACCCCTGGCCTCAAGCAATCCTGCCTTGGCCTCCCCAAGTGCTGGGATTGCAGGCATGAGCCACCATGCTTGGACCTATGTTTGCTTTAGGATGCAAATTATTTGAAAAAATTCTAATTTGGTGATTTTCCATTGATTATAAAGTGGTATTTGTGGCTGGGCACGGTGGCTCACACTTATAATCCCAGCACTTTGGGAGGCTGAGGGGGGTGGATCACCTGAGGTCAGGAGTTCGAGACCAGCCTGACCAATATGGCAAAATCCCATCTCTACTGAAAATACAAAAATTAGCTGGGTGTGGTGGCATGCGCCTGTAGTCCCAGTTACTCGGGAGGCTGAGACAGGAGAATTGCTTGAACCTAGGAGGTTCAGTGAGCTGAGATTGTGCCACTGCACTCTAGCCTGGGTGAAAGAGTGAGACTCTGTCTCAAAAAAAAAAAAAAAAAAATTGGGGGAGGTATTTGTAATGTTTTACCAGATAAGCATTTGGTAAGTGATTTGTCACATTTTAAAATCATTGCATGTTATTATATCAACCAATATAAATATTATTGGTGAGCTATTTTTCTATGTTAGAGTACCATAATTTAGCACAGCATTTTCAGCCCTGCCTTCCATGAGTTAATTGGGTAAATAGCTGAAATTTTAGGTATTGATTAATAGGAAATGATAACCCAATTATAAATGTCCTTTTTGAAACAGAGACTTCTATGTGCCAAGGAATCCATGGGCATGTGTGTCTTTATATAAATTTGGAATGTGATGGAGAAACTTAACTCTTGAAATCTGTTATAGCCTTCATTCTTTTTTTTTTTTTGTAGGAGACAGAATCTTGCTCTGTCACCCAGGCTGGGTTGCAGTAGTGCAATCTTGGCTCAGTGCAATTTCCGCCTTCTGGGTTCAAATGATTCTCCTGCTTCAGCCTCCCAAATAACTGGGATTACAGGTGTGCACCACCATGCCCAGCTCATTTTTTGTATTTTAGTAGAGACAGGGTTTCACCAAGTTGGCCAGGCTGGTCTTGAACACCTGACCTCAAGTGATCCACCCACCACAACCTCCCAAAGTGCTGTAGTTATAGGTATGAGTCACCACTCTCAGCCATAGCCTTCATATTCTTATTGAGAGTTTGCCTAATAGAACTTTAGAAAGTGTGCAGTTTCTAGATTGAATAGCATTTTATCAGTACCCTAAATACTTAACCCCAACATGATAGGGATTTTCACACAAGTTTACCATGGATGGTATTGCACAGTGACTGTGCACATATGTCTTATACATTAAGCCCACTAACACAATTTTATAATTATTGTTTTATCGGAACCAGATCCTAATATTTCAATGTAAGTTCTTTCTATTTTCCGTAAGTGTCGGCCGCTCTGAGAAATAAAGAGAAAGAGTACAAAGAGAGGAATTTTACAGCTGGGCCTCCAGGGGTAACATCACATATCAGTAGGTCTGTGATGTCCCCTGAGCCACAAAACCAGCAAGTTTTTGTTAGGGATTTTAAAAGCGGAGGGTGTGTACGAACAGGGAGTAGGTCACAAAGATCACATGCTTCAAAGGACAATAAAGATCACAAGGCAAGGGCAAAATTGGAATTACTGATGACGGTCTATGTCCCGCTGTGCATGTATTGTCTTGACAAACATCTCAACAGAAAACAGGATTCGAGAGCAGAGATCCGGTCTAACCAAAATTTACTGGGCTGTAATTTCCCAATCCTAGTAAGCCTGAGGGTACTGCAGGAGACCAGGGTGTATTTCATTCCTTATGTATTTCATTCCTCTCAACCACATAAGACAGACTCTCCCAGAGCGGCCGTTTATAGACCTCCCCCAAGGAATGCATTCTTTCTCCAGGGTATTCCTTGCTGGGAAAAGAATTCAGCAATATCTGTCCTACTTGCATGTCCGTTTATAGGCTCTCTGCAAGAAGAAAAATATGGCTCTATTCTGCCCGACCCTGCAGGCAGTCAGACCTTATGGTTATCTTCCCTTGTTCCCTGAAAATCGCTGTTATTCTGTTCTTTTTCAGGGTGCACTGATTTCATATTGTTCAAACACACGTTTTACAATATCTATTTGTACAAAAGTGGTCCTGAGGTGATGTACATTCTCGGCTTATGAAGATAACAGGATTAAGAGATTAAAGTACAGACAGGCATAAGAAATTATAAGAGTATTATTTGGGAACTGATAAATGTCCATGAAATCTTCACAATTTATCTTCAGAGATTGCAGTAAAGACAGGCATAATAAATTATAAAAGTATTAATTTTGGGAACTGATACATGTCCATGAAATCTTCACAATTTATGTTCCTCTGCTGCGGCTCCAGCAGGTCCCTCCTTTTGGGGTCCCTGACTTCCCGCAACATTGTTTAATGTATTTGTCCTTTACATCATATTGAAGAAAAGAGTTACAGACAAAAATATATTTATGCTTTCTTTTCTCTTTACCTATGTCGTTATTTTTACTGGTGTTCTTAATTTTTTGTGTGGATTTGAGCTACTGTATAGAGTCCTTTCATTTTAGTTGAAAGCCTCCTGTTAGTATTTTTTGTTTATCAGGTTTACTAGCAATGAATTCTTTCAGTTTTTGTATCTGGGAATGTTGTAATTCTTTTTCTGTCTTGAGTTTTGCAGTATTAGTGTTATTGGATGTAGAATTCTTGGTTGATAGTCTTTTTCTTTCACACTTTGACTGTGTCATCTCTGCATTCTGGGCCTCCGTGGTTTCTGATGAGAAATCAATTGCTAATCTTGAGAATCCCTTGTATATGAAGAGGGTTTTTTTTTTTTTTTTCCCCTCTTGTTGATTTCAAGATTCTGTTTTTGTCTTTGGCTTTGACAGTTTGACTATGATGTGTCTTGGTGCGGCTCTCTAAGTTATCTTACTTGGAGTTTGTTGAGCTCCTTGGATGTGTAGATTAATGTTTTTCATCAAATTTGAGAAGTTTTCAGCCATCATTTCTTTTTTTTTAAAATTTATTTTATTTTATTTTGTTTGAGACAGAATCTCACTCTGTTGCCCAGGCTGGAGTGCAGTGGCATAATCATGCTCACTGCAGCCTTGACCTGCTGGGCTTAAGCAATCTTACCACCTCAGCCACCCAAGTAGCTGGGACTACAGGTATGCACCACCATGCTCAGCTAATTTTTTTTTTTTAAATTTTTTGTAAAGATGAGGTCTCACTATGTTGTCCAGGCTGGTCTCAGACACCTAAGCTCAAGTGATCCTCCTGCCTCATCCTCTGAAAGTGCTAGGATTACGTGTGTGAGCCACTGCACCCCACCACAGTCATCATTTCTTCACATAATCTTTCTTTCCTTTCCTTTCTCTCTTCTCTTATTGCAGCTCTCATTATACATATGTTTATAGGCTTCATGGTTTCCCATGGATCTCTCCAAGGTTCTGTTCATTTTTCATCATTCTTTGTGTTGGTCAGACTGGATACTCTTAATTGTCTGTCTTTAAGTTTGCTGATTCTTTCTTCTGCTGTTGAGGCCCCTCTGGTGAAATTTTCATTTTAGTTATTATTTGTTTAGTTTTCCGGTGGTGGAAGGACAGAGTCTGTAAGGGAATTGAGAGTCAGAGAGGTTAAGAGGGACTGATAGATTGGAGAGAATGGAGGCAACACCATAAAGAGTAGATAGGGCTTGTTCTGTCGTCTTCCTTCTGCATACCATTATATTACCTAACGCCTAGTATTTTGTAGTTCATATAGGCACACATAGCTGAGAGGGTTTTAAGGTGGAAATAATTAGGAATGAACATTTCACTCATTACTTTAAAACTTGGGACTATGATTGCAGAATAACTGTTGAGGATATAGTTGGATGCTGGGAAAATAAGTTAAAGAGCTTGTAATCATGGAATAAACTTGGAAGAAGTACAAGTTTACAGAAAGGAAAAAAGTTTAAGAATGAAATGTGTTATTATCTCAAGTCTCACTAAAAAAGAATGTCACATCACGTTTTCATTTCATTTGAACCTTATTGACAAAAGGCTGATTATAACCTCATACCTTTGTACAGTGCTTTACACTTTACATTATGCCACAACAGGAAGTAATTCTGGGTGATTAAAATACCAGGATCATGTGAACATCAGCATTTTTAGCCTGGGATTACAGGGAAGTTCTAATATAAAGTCTATTACATTTGTGGTCTCTGTGATCTTAAGGTTAGTATGTTGAAAACGTGGTAAATGCTATTAATTCAACCATTAATTTGTTTTGCGATTATGAGATTAAAATATGTTTGTCATAAAATTAGCAGACAATATTAGAAAAAGGCTGGTAAAAGTACCTGTTATGCCAACACTCAAAAGTAATCATTTTTTTTTGTATATTCTTCTAGACTTTTTTCTTTGCAAAAATACAGAGAATTTTTACCCCCACAAGAGCAGAGTCCATTAATTTTCATGAAATATAATTTAATCTGGAATAATACAAATGTAAATTTCAAATTTATTAATCATTCTAGTTTTGTAGGATATAAAGGTTATAAGATTATTACCCTTGAGTCTAGGTATGGTGGCCCCCACCTATAATCCCAGCACTTTGGGAGGCTGAGGTGGGATGATTGCTTGAGGCCAAGAGTTTGAGATCAGCCTGGACAATATTGTGAGACCCTGTCTCTATAATAATAATAATAATAATAATAGTAATAATTAGCTGGACATAGTGGCACTCACCTATAGTCCTGGCTACCTGGGAGGCTGAGGTGGGAGGATTGCTTGAGTCCAGGAGTTAGAGGTTACAGTGAGTTACGATTGCACCACTACACTCCAGCCTGGGTGACAGAGTGAGACCCCCATCTCAAAAAAATATGTATATATATAAAATACAATAAAATATTATTACTCCTGAGTACTTCTAACAACATCGAGGTATTTCTAAATGAAGTGAAGAGCAGCTGAAGGGAAAATTAGGGGGAAGTAGGGTGAAGGGCATAGGTTGAGGAGGTGTCTTAGTCTGTTTGGGCTGTCATAACAAAATACCATAGACGTGGTGGCTTATAAACACCTATTTCTAACAATTCTGGAGGCTGGGAAGTCCAGGATCAAGGCCCATTCAGTGGCTGGCCCATTCAGTGTCTGGTAAGGGTCTGCTTCCTGGTTCACAGATGGATGGCCGTCTTCTCCCTATGTCTCCACATGGTGGGAAGGCAACCATTTCTCTCAGCTCTCTTACATAAGGGAACTAATTCCATTCATGAGGGCTCTGTCCTCGTGACCTAGTCACCCCCCAGAGGCCTCATGTCCTAATATCATCACTTTGGTTAGGGGTTAGGATTTCAACATATGAATTTGGGAGGGCAAGGGGCATAAACATTCAGTTTATTGAGGAGGGAAGAGAAATAGGGAAATACTGACTTCTTGCAGGCAGCTGCCTCCCTCAGCTCTGGCTTGGGTTGCTGATTAACTCTGCTCCCTCATTCACCTCTGCTCAGTTCTTTTCTCAGTGTATATATCCATCAGTATCCCAGCATTGATGTTTCTGTGGTGAGAGGCAGGATCAGCTGAAAGGGGCTGTCACCTGCAGTTCTTCCACGCAGTGCCCAGCAGGCAGGGTGGAGTGGAGCAGCACTTTTCCTTCTTTCTTTCTTTTCCTCTCTTGCCACCATGGTGGTGTAGCAGGCTGCTTTGTAAACTTCAGTGGAATCCTTGGAACTTTCCTCTTGGCATAAAGGAATAAACCTTTGCTTTTTTAAATTTATGAAGTGGAATTGATAGAATGTATATTTGCTGAGGATTCCTCTGAGAAAAACGCTAAAATGTCTATGAGCCAAGGCTCTAATTCTTTTTAATTTAATTTCTACCAAGCTTAAAATTATTTTGTTAAATTTTATGTATTGCAAGTTGAGAAATATCTATTTGGTTTTATTAAGATTATTTAATTACATCATCTCAGTTGTTTTTATGTTTTGTTTGCTTCTTTGTTTATTTTTGAGACAGAGTCTCGCTCTGTCGCCTAGGCTGGAGTGCAGTGGTGCGATCTTGGCTCACTGCAACCTCCGCCTCCCAGGTTCAAGTGATTTTCCTGCCTCAGCCTCCTGAGTAGCTGGGATTACAAGCATGTGCCACCATGCCTGGCTAATTTTTTTTTTTTTTTTGTATTTTTAGCAGAGATGGGGTTTCATCATTTTGGCCAGGCTGGTCTCGAACTCCTGACCTAAAGTGATCTGGTCACCTTGGCCTTCCAAAGTGCTATGATTACAGACATGAGCCACCACACCTGGCTTGTTTTTATGTTTTACACTGAGTGCAAGTTTCTTTTTCTTTTTAAATATGTGTGCAACTTTATGAAAGTATAGATTAGTGGAAATAGATGTGTGAATCAAGTGTTTTACCTTTTCTGTGAAAGGGACAAAATCAAAGTTTAGTATTGAGATTTTTGTAAAAAACACTCAAAGTAGAAAAAGAATTTTTTTTTTCAGACTTTTAACATGATGTTCTGTAACAGTTATTTTCTTTAAAAGTTTGGTATGGTGTTAAGAGAATAGAACTAAGTAAATTATATGTGAAATTTCCCTTGAGCAATATCTGTTCTTTGGTGTGATCCATGTGTTTTCCTTAAAAACAAACAAAAATTTTACTTTTGGAGTTGAAGACTCAGCATGGATATTTCCTTATGAAAAATGTGGTTTTTTTTCCTTGCAATATATGGTGATAGTATTTTTCTCAAATATATATTTAGCTTCCTTGGCAAAATAAAGACTTTCTGCCAATGCCTATACTTAAAAATGAAATCTTGTAAGAGTTTGGGATTGGAGTTTGCTATTATTTTAGGAGGATTCTGGGAAACTAATACAAGGTCAGTGCCTAGGGAAGAACTACACTGTAGCATTTTTTATTTCCTTTTAAGACCTGAAAAGGTACAAGGAGCCAGCCAGCAAATAGAACCTCCAGTCCTATCGTGTATCTGTCTGTCGTCTGCTCTACTATGCCTGTTAGGAGACTCTTGGAAGATGTGTGTGTGTGTGTGTGTGTGTGTGTGTGTGTATACACCTATTGGACTATTTTTCAAGCTACTGTGTTTCCTATGAAAAGACTAAGTGACATATCTTTGTATTGTCAGAAGGTGATTTAAACACCCATTATTGCCAGTAATAGAAAAGAGGTGGGCCATACAGGTTTCTGGGGTTTTGTTCCTTCTCACTTTTGTGTTACTTTTGTGAGAAGGAACAGTTTGAAAAAAGATACCAGCTTTGCTCATCAGTTTCTGATGTGTGTGTGTATTTGTGTGTGTGTGTTATGGTAAGGGAAGGTGGGATGGTGTGGTAACACAAGTCATAGATGTAGCTGAAAACTTTTCCATTTCTGCCACTCTAGGGAAATAGACTAGTTAGCTGTTAGCACAACCTTTAGGCTCTTGTGGTAGCTGCAAGTGCTTTCCTTTGAAGAATTGGTAGGTTATGATGGAAAAGTTGGCTTTCTGCTGTGTCAGTATCCCTCCCTACTGAGTACATCAGTAATTTTAGTTCTCCTAAAAATATAAAAATTATCAATTTAATATTCTTGCTCTAAGCAGTTAGATTTAATTGGCTATTAATTCCCTATTTTTAGTGTTTATTTTTCTCTTGAATAATGTTGAAGCAAAGTTGTGCTAGTGATATAAATGCAGAGTGAAAGACTGAAAATAAATCTGATACTGGTATGTGAGGGGCTTGGCTCAGAGTCTGAATATAAATGTGCAGTAAATGGTGCTGGTTTTTGTTGTTGGTATTATTATTGGTAGTAATTTTTTCCTATTTAAACTCTAAGCAAAGAAAATAGCTTAACTTGTTTTCACTGTGGTCAAAGTAAGTTATTCTTAAGACCATAGATTTCATTTTAGAATGTTTTCTTATAGAAGAGACCAAACTATAAAATTTAACATAAACTTAGTAATTCTAGATTAAAAATAGGAGATTGAAGTGATAAAACTAAAAAAAATATATATTTTTAAATATGCCTTTGGCTTCAGATTGTAATGTGGGAAAGAACTTGAACTTTGGATTCAGATAGACTTGGGGTTGTGTCTGGATTCCACTATTATCCCGTACATCTTTGGCAAGTTACTATTAGTACCTGGACCCATTTGCTAGGTAGCAATAGAGATGAAGATTTATTTATTTATTTATTTTGAGATGGAGTTTCGCTCTTGTTGCCCAGGCTGGAGTGCAATGGCGTGATCTCAGCTCACTGCAACCTCCGCTTCCTGGATTCAAGTGATTCTCCTGTCTCAGCCTCCTGAGTAGCTGGCATTACAGGCATGCGCCAGCACACCCAGCTAATTTTGTATTTTTAGTAGAGACAGGGTTTCTCCATGTTGGTCAGGCTGGTCTCAAACACCCAACTTCGGGTGATCCACCTGCCTAGGCCTCCCAAAGTGCTGGGATTACAGGCGTGAACTACCACACCTGGCTGAGATGAAGATTTTAAAGGGGAATCGGGTATGTTTTGATTTGCTAGTAAGGCTGGCACTGCTGAGGGAGTAGGCCGTGTAGCAGTTCACAGGTTCCTCAGATTCTCAGAGTCTCTTTCCTTGCTAAACTTTCCGGTCATTCTCAGCTCCACCCTATAACTGCAGTATCAACTGAATCTCATGAAATGTTTTGGCGAAGCACTTCTTTCCAAAGATGTTCAAAAATCTTCTGAGTTACCAGGAGGAAGTGGTTGCCTGTGAGGGCAGTCTTACTCTTGCATATATTTTAGTGATATATACTATATATAAATTCTTGGATTACAATATAGATGAGTTCTACTTTTATTCTAGTTTGTTCTTCAGGCTACTTATTCTGCTTAATTTGGGTTTGCAATTAAATATCTCAGTCTGTGCAACCTGTTTTTTAGTTTCTCGATTTAAAAGAATTATTAATCCCATAAGCAGCTGTCAATAGAATTTATCTAATTCCTGTGAATCTTAGTTTCTTCATGTCTAAAATGGGGGATTTTTGGCATAGATTCACTATGACTTCATGAAATTTAGCTCAGAGTTTGTATCTGATATATTCACTATTGAATCCTTGGAATCTGTCTATACAGTGCTTGGAACAAAGTGGGCTGTTAATAAATCGTTAAATAAATGCAAGAATTTACTTGAAATTGTTATTTTAACAATATTAGTAAAATTATAAGGGAGTGGCATTTGTTCTGATAAAGTTTTTTTTTGTAGTAGATTTTAAACTTTGTGTTCAGACATATTCTTATTTAAAATATAAAATTAAAATTTGTGTGCTGGGCGTGGTGGCTGATGCCTGTAAACCCAGCACTTTGGGAGGCTGAGGCGAGAGGATCACTTGAGCTCAGGAGTTTGAGACCAGCCTGGGCAAAATAGCAAGACCCAGTCTCATAAAAAAAAAAAAAAAAAGATTAAAAATTAAATTTTGTGGACTATTTATTATTTAAAATTTTTGATCCATTCTGATTTTCCTTTCCATAACCATGTATGATTTAATGAATAAGGGGTGGAAAATAATCATTTGAATATACATTACTTGAATAGGAATTTGAGGCCATTACTATTCAAGTAATTATTTGAATAATATTTACTATTGTACCAATTACTATTCAAGTAATTTAATTTTGCATTTAATATTTGAGTATCTATTATAATCTAGGCATTGTGCTAAATGCTGAGGATATAGTAGCGAATACAGTTTTTCCCTTTCCCTCAAGAAGTTTATAGTTTTGGAGGAGACAGACAAGAAAGCCATTTTCAACACTGTATAATCAGTACTGTGACAAAGTTAAGCACGGTGTGCCAGAGGAGCATCCAGCTCATATTGGGCAGTCTGGGAAGACTCTTTGGGGATTTTGTGGTAGCATAAATTTGAAAACCTAGTAGGAGCTAGCCAGGTGGAGGAGAAGGGAGAATGTAGAAGGACATTTGGTCTGAAACAGCATGGAGGAAAGCCCAGGCATGAGAGAGAGAGAGAGAGCAGTGCTCACCCTCTTAGTTTTATGAATAGTATTTGAGGAGTTGATTGCTTTAATTCCTTCAAGCCTACCAAATTGTAGTTATTAAAACAGCAATGTGTAAATTTTTGTTGTGTTCCGCAAGTAAAATTTTGGGGCTTAACTGCTGCAACTAGGGTTACCCTCACTAATGTGTGGAGAAGAGAGGTACTGTTAAAAGTTGATGAAATGGCTGGGCGTGGTGGCTCACGCCTGTAATCCCAGCACTTTGGGAGGCTGAGGTGGGTGGATCACTTGAGCTCAGGAGTTGGAGACCAGCCTGGGCAACATGGTGAAACCCCCTCTCTACTAACAATACAAAAATTAGCCTGATGTGGTAGCGGGTGCCTGTAATCCCAGCTACTTGGGAGGCTGAGGCACGAGAATTGCTTGAACCTGGGAGGTGGAAGTTGCAGTGAGCCCCTGTCCTCCAGCCTGGGTGACAGAGGGAGACTGTCTCAAAACAAACAAAAAACAAAAAAACCAAAGTTGATGAAACAAAAACTTATATGAATAATAATTTTTAAAGTAAACAGTAGATGAACTAAAAATGATCAAAAAGAGAGGAATGATGGAAATAGGAGGTAAATGAGCTACAGTTTCAACCATTATATCAGAAAATCAATAATGCTTAAAGTTGGTGAGTCAAGAATAGTGGTATAAACACTTGAAGATATAAAATAGTCAAACAAAAACCAGAAAAAGTTAATAGTTGCATATGGGAAAGGTGAAGTATGGGTCAGAGGATTATTTATTTGATTATAATCTCTGCTACGTTTTTTGTGTTTTAGCGATATATATAAAATATATTAAAATAATTTAATAATTAAACTGAACTAGATTTTTAAAATATACCTCCACCAGAATGGCTAAAATGAAGAAGACTGATAATACCATTGTTAATGAAGTTATGGAGTAACTGGTACTGATGGAAGCATGAAACGGTATAGCTGCTTGGGCAAAAAGTTTGCAGTTTCTGATGAATTTATACATATACCTATTGCATGATCCAGCAATTCCATTTTTAAGTAATTTGTACCCAAGAGAAATTAATGCACATGACTACAAAAAACTTGTACAAGGATGTTCATAACAGCTTTATTCATAATAGCCCCAAACAAGGGAAAATCCAAGTGTTCAGCCATAGGAGAGTGGATCAGTAATTTATGGTGTATCCATAGACTGCATTACTATTAAACTCTAAAAAAGAAAATCAATGTACTTAATAACATGGATGAATCTCAGAAACATTAATTTAAATAAAAGAAGCCAGACACAAAATAACACATATGGGTATGGTTTTATTTATATGACATTTAAGAGCAGACAGAAATACCTATTGTGATAGAAATCAGAATAGTGGTTGCCTTGGGTGGGGAGGAGGGTTGAGTGGAAAGGAGTTCACAGAACCCTTACAGGGTAACAGAAATGTTGTATGTCTTCTGTTGCCCAGGCTGGAGTGCAGTGGCGCCATCTCAGCTCACTGCAACCTCCACCTTCCTGGATTCAAGCGATTCTCCTTCCTTAGCCTCCCAAGTAGCTGGGATTACAGGCATGCACCACCACGCCTGGCTAATTTTTGTGTTTTTGATGGAAATGGGGTTTCACCATGTTGGCCATGCTGGTCTCAAACTTCTGACCTCAAGTGATCCGCCTGCCTCAGCCCTCCACAAAGTGCTGGGATTATAGGCGTGAGCCACCCTTCCTGGCCAAAATGTTGTATATCTTGGTTGGTGGTTACACAGGTGTTTATGTCTGTCAAAATTCAAGCTGGTCACTTAAGACTTGTGCATTTTGCTGTATGTAAATTATGCCACAATTAAATACTAGTAATATAAAAAATACAAAATAAAGACTAGAGAGATTGGTTCTTTAAAGGAATGGGAAAAGTCTAATATGGTTGCAAGGAAGAGTTGAGGGTAGAAAGGTTAAAATGTTAGGATGGGGCCATCTTGAATGACTTTTTTTCTTGCTTTGTTGCCCACGCTGGAGTGTAGTGGTGTAATCTCTGCTCACTGCAATCTCCGCCTCCCAGATTTAAGCGTTTCTTGTGTCTCCTGGGTTTAAGCGATTCTTGTGCTTCTTGTGCCTCAGCTTCCTGAGTAGCTGGGACTACAGGCATGCACCACCATACCCAGCTAAATTTTCGTTGGTATTTTTAGTAGAGACAGGGTTTTGCTCCATGACGGCCAGGCTGGTCTCAAATTCCTGACCTCAAGTGATCCACCTGCCTCCATCTCCGAAAGTGCTGGGATTACAGGCATGAGCTACCGTGCCCCGCCCTACCTTGAATGACTTTGTAAAAACGGAGGAATTGGAGAGAAGTATTTGAGATTTAAGAGAGATTTAGGAAACAAAGCTTTTAGTGATGATTTCTCTGTTAGCTAGATGGTGCAGTTTACTGAGCAAAAGAGCCAAGGTGGGTGGGATGGGGAGGGTTGGGTAAAAATGGTTTCATTTCACAGATCTGATTACTTAGCTTTGGGAAAGATATAGAAGATTATATAATAGTAATATTACAACTAGAAATATAATAGTACTATCACCTTTCAAGGCGTTATTGTGTAAATTATTGCGTGTCCCCTTCTGTTCCAGCCATTCATTATCCCTTTTCATTTGTCTTTATGAAGAGATACATGATTTGCCATTCATAGTCTATACAAAATACAACTATTGAACATTGGATAGTCTACGCAAATAGGATAGAAAAATAGTTGAATGGTTTTATTCAAGAGAATGACTGTCGGTATAAGTCTCCATATTTAATTTTAATGGCTAGTCATGTAGTATTGAAATAGCAAGTTAGACTCTTTCAAGAGAGAGACTGGAAAAGACCCAGTGCTAGTATATTTTTCTTTTCTAAAAATTGAGATACAATTCACATACCACAAATCAGTCCTTTTAAGTTATATAATCCATTCATTTTTAGTGTTTTCACACATCGTGCAACTCTCACCACTGTCTCATTCTAGAACATTTTCATCATCCCACAAAGAAACTCTGTACCCAGTAGTGGTCATTTCCCATTACCCCTTCCCCTCCCCAACTCAGCCCTTGGCAACCACTAATCGAAATCTACTTTCTGCCTCTATGGATTTGCCTATCCAGTATTCTTTTTCAATTAGCCTGTCTCCAGCATCATCACAGCCAGTGATCCCACACTGAAGGTTGTGAAGATTGTTTCTCCTTGAGTCATTCTATAATCCAGTGATTTTCAGATTTTATGGCCCTACGTATCACCTCTCTCTCTCTCTCTCTCTCTCTCATTTGAGACGGAGTTTCGCTTTTGTTGCCCAAGCTGGAGTGCAATGGTACTATCTCAGCTCACTGCAACCTCTGCCTCCCAGGTTCAAATGATTCTCCTGCCTCAGCCTCCCAAGTAGCTGGGATTACAGGCATGCACCACCACGCCCGGCTAATTTTTGGCTTTTTAGTAGAGATGGGGTATCACCATGTTGGCCAGGCTGGCCTCGAACTCATGACCTCAGGTGATAGTTCTGCCTCGGCCTCCCAAAGTGCTGGGATCACAGGCCTGAGCCACTGTGCCCAGCCGATACTCTAAATTTCTAATGAGCTCTTAGGTAATGCTGATGCTCCTGGTCCAAAGGTGACACTTTGACTACTGAGGTTCAAAGATGCCTCGGAAGCAGAAGAAATCTAATTACAAACATACATGACTTGTTGAATAGCAGCTGGTACTAATCTAGAGAAAATTATTCCAATCTGTTGAGTTTGTTTAATAGTGTTTGTTAATTGCCTTTCAAAGTGGTTGCTTCTCCCCTACATCATAACTATCTACATGTTATGGGACAGTTTATGGGCTTATTTGTATCCATAATTAGGTTAGTGAAATCAAATAGTAAAGAAAGCTGAGTTAGAACTTGTTCCACAAGTATAACTTTATTGTTTAAACTTCTTCTGATATTCAGCTCTAATTCCTTTTTGAAAGAAACTTTTCTACAGATTTTGTGTTAGATTACTGGTAGTCTCAAATGAGTTCTCTAACCATCCAATTCTGCATGGCTTCCTTGCGTTGTCTTTGGGTTGATTAGGATTGCCAGGAAGTAACATAGCCACTATAGTTACTTCCTTTTTCACGTCATTCAAGTTAAGCTTAATGTAGAAAAACTTTGTGAGATTTCATTAAAATTCTTCCCTACTCTCCAATTAGAGTATAAGAAATCCAATCAAGATAGGCTCTGGATTTGGCTGTTAGTACTCCAATGAAGGTGGAAATGGGGACATAGTAAACCACAGCAAGGCTTATTTTATACCAGTACAGAGCCTTGCTTATAACAGTGGAGGTATGTAGCTATTTAGTCTTGGGCCATCTGTTGCTCTCAGTCTGAGACCCAGTTATACAACCCGGTTGTATAACTCAATGGATTAATATTGCCAAATTAAATAAAATTGAATTGGGTACAGTATTGTGCCCCTGTAGTCCTGGCTACTTGGGAGGCTAAGGCAGGAGGATTGCCTGAGCCCAGGAGTTTGAGGCTGCAGTGTGCCACATTTGTGCTTGTGAATAGACACTGCACTCCAGCCTGGGCAACATAGCAAGACCTAGTCTCAAAAAATAAAAATAAAGGCTAGGTGTGGTGGCTCATGCCTGTAATCCCAGCACTTTGGGAGGCAGGTGAATCACTTGGGATCAGGCATTCAAGCCAGTCTGACCAATATGGTGAAACCCCATCTCTACTAAAAAAATAAAAAAATAAAAAAAATTAGCCAGGCCTGGTGGCATGTGCCTGCAGTCCCAGCTACTTGGGAGGCTGAGGCATGAGACTCGCTTGAACCCAGGAGGCAGAGGTTGCAGTGAGCTGAGATTGTGCCACTGCACTACAGCCTGGGTGGCAGAGCAATACTCTGTCTCAAAAATAAATAAATAAATAAATAAACAACAAAATAACATAAAATAAACTCTGTTTAATTTTTCCACTGTTCTTTATCTTAGTGTAAAAGTGTCTTAATATTTATCATAGTATGAGTACACAGTTTTTTTCAGTAACCTCTTGTCCAATAGAAGGTAGACATTTTAAATAATCAACACATATTTATTTAGTTCTACAAGCAGTGGTTTGAGGGAGCAAATTCAATTAACAGTAAAAAGCGTGGGTTTAGTGCCTGACAGATTTAAATTCCTGTCCTAGCTCTTTTACTTACTAGGTCTGTGATCTTGTATAAATTACTAATCTCTTTTCACCTGTAAAAATAGGGAGAATAATAATTATCTGTGGAAAGCACTTAACATAATGCCTGGCATATAGGGTTCATTAAATATTAGAGTCTATTAGTATTAATCATTCAGTAGGTATACATTGCCTATTTTATGTGCTAGGGAACTGTAAGTCTTTCAGAAGAGATTGTTAATGAGCAAACATTCACACGAATATTTACACAAGATGATAAGAGCTAAGGAAAAGCATAGAGTCATGGCAGGATAACAAGAGAAAGATTATCTAACTTTAGGGCATCAAGGAGGATTTCCCCAAGAATGTAACATTTGTGCAGAGATTTGAGGGATGAGTGGGAGCTAATTAGGCAGAGTAGAGGGATCATTGTGTATAAGCATGAAGCAGCATGCCACATTTGAGAGTACAGGAGATGCTGGTGTGCCTGGAGTGATAAGTGAGGATGAACGTGACCTGAGAGTGGAAGACCCCCTAACAGGGCCAGGTCACATGCAGCTCTGTGGGCTGTATTAATGATCTTGGGTTTTAGCAGGGAAATGACACAGTCAAATTAGGTTTTTTTTTACCACTCTGACTGTGGTATCAATAGATGAGAGTAAAAATGGAGGAGAAGATGTAGGGAGAGTAGTTAGAAAACCATTGCAGCAATCAGACTAGGGAAGATAGACAGAAGTGGAAAAAAACTTAGAGATTTTTCCTGAGGGCGGATGGATAGAAATTGATGAACTGGATATAGGCCGCAAGGGAGAGAGGTGGCAAAGATTTCCATTTTTTCTGGCTTTGGCAGCTAATTTGACTTCTAATAGATAGCATGTGCTCTTTCTCTCTGTGTGTCTCTCTCTCTCTCTGTTTTTTTTTTTTTTTTTTTAGATGGAGTCTTGCTCTGTCATCCAGGCTGGAGTGCAATGGCACAATCTCAGCTCACTGCAACCTCCGCTTCCCAGGTTCAAGCAATTCTGCTGCCTTAGCCTCCTGAGTAGCTAGGATCACAGGCACATGCCACCATGCCCGGCTAATTTTTGTATTTTTAGTAGAGACAAGGTTTCACCATGTTGCTCAGGCTGGTCTTGAACTCCTGACCTCATGATCCCCCACTTTGGCCTCCCAAAGTGCTGGAATTACAGGTGTGAGTCACTGCGCCTGGCCTTTCTCATTTTTTTTTTTTTTTTTTTGAGACAGGGTCTTGCTCAGTTGCCCAGGCTGCAGTGCAGTGGCAGGATAATAGCTCACTTGCAGCCTCGATTTTCTGGCCTCCAATGATCCTCTTCAGTTTCCCGAGTAGCTGGGCTGGGACAATAGGGATTTGCCACTATGCCTGGCTAATTTTCTTTCTTTTTTTTTCTTTTTTTTTTTTTTTAGTAGAGATGAGGTCTCGGTATGTTGCCCAGGTTGGTCTCAAACTTCCGGGCTCAAGCAGTCTGCCCGCCTTGGCCTTCCAAAGTGCTGGGATTACAGGTGTTAGCTCTTGCACCTGGCCCAGTCGCTCTTCTTGAGAGAGGAATTCTAGAAGAGAACTAAGATGGAGAGGGAAGACAGAGATTTTCTTTTAAAAAAGACATCTTGAGTTTGAGATTCCATTGAAACATTTAAGAGGAGGAAGAGACAATTATGATCTCAATAATGAAGAGGATTATACAAGAGCAATATATGACATGGTTCTTTCCATCATGAACCTTATATGCTGGTCCAGAAGATAAGACACATTTTTGAATATAATTAATACTACAAGACTGTGATTGAAGGCATTCTGAAAGAGTAGGTACAGTAAGTGGAGCGAGGCTACTTTGGACATGGTGATCTTAAAGTTTCAAACATAAGGAAATACTTAAGATGGGCTTTAAAGGATTAGTAGTGTGGGAGGGAGGGAAAAGCACTCTAACAGTAAATGGAAAAATAGGTAGTTAGTGAAAGGGGTATGGTGAGGGTCTGGGTGGTTAGTTACTAGTTATAGAGCAATTTAGTATTCATCACAGCTCAACCAAGAATCTTTTGTATGTAATAATTTGACTTTTATAATGTGTTTTCATATATCTCATGAGAAATGGTCTTATATAACCTAATTCTGTCTTATGTCTCTGTCTTTCCTACTTATTGAAAAGTTCATATTATTGAAACCCAGTATTCTATTGTTGACCTATAATAGAACTATAAATATTGTTCTCTGACAGAATGTTATGAAGATGTGCCACTGAATAATAGTTGTTCTTTCCAGCTTGATTATCTTAGGGGAAAAATGGCATGTGATTTAATTTATACGAGAGTACCTTGTAGACTTTATGGGATTATGAAAATGCAAAGTATTGTTATTAATCCTTCCGTATATTCCATGTTACTCTTCAGAACTTAGAAGTAAATATTTTTTGCTCTGTAGCAAAATGACTGCAATCAGTGGACTTTTTTCCAGCACCTTTGTAAAGTCTGGAGTCTAAAAAGCCCAGCTCTCTGTAGGCCAGGTTCATTTTTGGAAGTGTGTAGTGATCTTTCTTTCCCACTCAATTGTGGTTTTGTTTGCTATTAACAAAAATACAGTTTTTTATTAACAGATAAAATAAGTCCAAATCACTAGTTCAAAATTTTTTTCTAAATTAATTAAGATTTAAGATCCCTCCCCACCCTATCCACTTAGGTATCTATAACTGGGGTCATTTTCTAAATGGAACCTTTTCAGGCATTACTTGTATATCAATTATCACTTAATAATTCCCCCATTTTCTTTAGGCTTGAGTTGAAAGAACACTTATATTTGATTCAGATGGCTTTCTAGGACTATGAATAGAGATAGTGTTTCAGAGTTTCAACACACATCAGAGTCCTTTCCTTTCTGATTTCTTGGGACAAGGACCTGGTAAAATCTGTTTATTCTTACTCAAAATGCTTGCGTTGATTTACCTTTGCTAATTATCTCCTAAAGTATTCCCTAATACTTTCCTTCCCAAGTACAGAAAAAGTATGTGAAATGTTTTTGCTGCGTGATTATAACATGATTATAACAGTTGCATCATGAAATACTAGGATTATCTTTTTTTCCCAATCAGATAAGAGTAGTTTCTCTTCATTTTTCTTTACCTTATTGTTCTTTGAAGCTACTGGTGTTTTAAAAATGGTATTAAAATGTTGTTCCCATAGCAACACCCTACTAGTTTCTTATGGAAAACATGGCATGTTTTACAAGTTGGATTGAAAAAAAAAGAAATGCTTTCTGAAAGAGTTTATTTATAAAATCAAGCCAATAGAACATAACTGTTTATTTTAGAAGCATTGCTAAGCAGAATGTAACAAAGGATTTTACACTTTGATGTAAATAAAGCGCGCTTCCTATCTTGCTTATGTGAAAGTTTATCTTTGAATTTGTATTAAGTCAACATTTCCCCTCTCATAATTAGACTTCAACAATTTAAATAAAAAACTTAAGTACTGCCAGATTTTAGTGAAATAATTTCTAGGTTCTATTTAAAGGTGCTTATTATCTGTACCCAGAAGCTGATTGGCTGCTTATGAGACTGTTTGTGCAATGCCCATACTACCCTTGTGATGATTTCTCAGCCAAGTAGGCTGCACGAGTGATGATGGATTTTGTTCAGGGTCTGTTTCTCTCTCTCTCTCCCTCTGCACCGCCCCCCACTACTGATTTTGTAAAATCAATGCTAAGATATTTTAAAACTTTCTGCATTTAAATTGTATAAATTATGTTACCCATTTTATGCTGTTTCTTACTATCTGTGTTTAGTAATATTCAGTTTCATCTCAACATTTGAGTCATTATTTTTCTGAGAGGGTTTAGGGAAGATATTATATTTATAATTAAAATTATTAATCCCATGTTTTCCTCTTCTATTTGTTTAGTTCTCTCTCGCTAAATTTAGTTTAATTTCTATTACCTCAGTCTTTTGGGATTTTTTAACATCCAAAAGCATTATCTATTCCATATTCTAGTTTGGCTACCATTCTCTATCCTTTGTTGCTGTGGTTTTTGAAAGCTACAGAGCCATAAGATATCCTTTGAAACTAATATAAATTATATTTTATGGAGATTAGATTTAATGTACTTTAATTATTTGCTCATTCAACAAATTCCAGATGCTGGAGATATAATAGTGAAAAATGCATACACTAATAATCCTGTACTATTGGAGCTCACATAGTAGGTATCAGTTGGAGACACTTTGATTTTGCTCACTTGGCTATATTCATTTCTGTATTCATAGCGCCATTTTGAAAGACTCCAGTAGCTGGTACCCTTCCCATATCTGTATAATTTAGAATTCTGAGTAATTTTGTATATTTCATTTTCCACCTAGGTGTTTATATATTAATACTTCTGATATTGCACTGTAGTTTTAGACATACTTAATTCTGGCACAGAAACAATAAAAAAAAGATCTTACCTAGCTATCTAATAAATTTAGAAGAGATCTTTTATGTAATAGTTGAAGATTCACCGTACTTGATTGCCAAGTCTTCTATGTTTTTTCTTTCAAAAAGCTTTTCAACTTTAGCTTTTTCATTTTTACTTTTAGTGTGCCTTTATTATCTTGTTGTGCCTAAACTTTAGTGTCTGTTCTCCTTGCCTCTCTGCCAGCCTATCCTAAACAAAGCCACTGGACTGATACCAAATTTTAGATACAGTTGTGTCACTATTCTGCTCCAGAACCTTTCCAGGTAGACCCAGAACCATACAGTAAAATTTGGGGAGGAAGATTGGACAGTCCACCTTGGTGTCCCTAAGGATGAGCAGGGCAGTGTGGTCAGTCATACTCCCTTACCACATTATGTACTTGTTTTGTTGGTATTTTTTTTTTTTTTTTGTAAGGTGGAGTTTCACTCTTGTTGCTTAGGCTGCAGTGCAATGGCATGATCTCAGCTCACTGCAACCTCTGCCTCCCGGATTCAAGCGATTCTCCTGTCTCAGCCTCCCAAGTAGCTGGGACTACAGGTGTGCACCACCACACCCTGCTAAGTTTTGTACTTTTAGTAGAGACAGGGTTTCACCATGTTGGCCAGACTGGTCTCAAACTCCTGACCTCAGGTAATCTGCCTGCGTTGGCCTCCCAAAGTGTTGGGATTACAGGCATGAGCCAGCCAACCTTGCCTGACCCAAATGAAATGCTGATGTATCTTAGTGAAGCTAGCTTCTCTTTTTTGTCGTTTAAGAGCATGCTAATGCCATCAAATAATTACTGTTTTGTGAACACATTTTGGAAACTGGAAAGACCATTGAGACATAAAACGGTGAAAAGTGGCTTGCAAGCAAAACTGATTGAGTACCTGACAACACATCTGGTTTTGCCGCTTTGGGGAAGGGAGAAGCTCCACGAGCCACTATGAATCATTGCTTTTACATTGGCATCAAAGACTCTGCCAAAGATCGTGAAAGAAGTCTTGTCTAAGGTGTCTAAAGTCACATTTTAACCTAGTCAGGGCTTTGAATCACTGCCTTGTCAAGAACTTCTCTTGAGAAATAGGAGAGGATTATGAGGTATTTTCTATTGCAGAGAAGTTCATTGATTCTGTAAAGAACAAGTATCAAAGCACTGGGAATTCTGGTTCTCTTTGCTGCTACATAACTTCATGAATCAGGGTTTTCAGAACACTTGGGGCAATCAGTTGGATTGTTAAACCTACTGCCATGGCAGAGCGCAGTGGCTCATGTCTGTAATCCCAGCATTTTGGGAGGCCAAGGGGGGTGCGGATCACAAGGTCAGGAGTTCAAGACCAACCTGACCAACATGGTGAAACCCCATCTCTACTAAAAATACAAAAATTAGCTGGGCGTGGTGGCGCATGCCTGTAATCCCAGCTACTCAGGAGGCTGAGGTGGGAGAATCGCTTGAACTGGGGAGGTGGAGGTTGCGGTGAGCCCAGATTGCGCCACTGCACCCCAGCCTGTGCGACAGTGAGACTCTGTCTCAAAACAAAACAAAACAAAAAAACCATACACTTACTATTCTAACTCTTTATTTAAGAGAAACAGTAGCAGCTTTCTAATTGAAATAGGTTTTTGTGGAATCTGTTTTTATTTTCCTTTAACTTTATTATCTTTTTTAGTCTAAGCATCTTTTTTACATTGGGAGAGTTTAATCTGTTTACATGGATGTATTTATTCATATGTTTAGATTTATTTATTAATTTTTTGAGTTGGGGTCTCACCCTGTCACCCAGGCTGGAGTGCAGTGGTAAGATCATGGCTTACTGCAGCTTCCATCTCCCATGCTAAAGTGCTCCCCTCACCTCAGCTTCCCACGTGGCTGGGACTGCAGGCATAGGCACAGTGGGACCCTGTCTCTACCAAAAATTTAAAAATTAGCCACCATGCCTGGTTGTTTTTAAAATTTTTTATAGAGACAGGGTCCCGCTGTGTTGCCCAGGCTGGTCTCAAACTCCTGGGCTCAAGTGATCTTCCTACCTCAGCCTCCCAAAGCGTTAGGATTATAGGCATGGGCTACCACACCTGGCCTAGAATTATTTCTGCTATCTTTTCGTGGTGTTTTTTGTCTCATGCTTTCCCCCCACCTTCTTTTCTGACTTGTGTAATATTAATTGAATTTTTCTTATTTCTTTTTTCTCTCTGAACTAATGATTTGAAAATGACTTATACTCTTTCTAATTTAGTAGTTACGCTTGCATTTTTACATACATATTTGATTTAAATATTCGAGTCCTCCCAGCTTCTGCCAGAGTAGTACAAGGACTTTAGAACTCTTTACCTCAGATCTTTCCCTCCTGCTATTTCTTTCTATTATTTTAGCTCTACCTTGTTTTCACTTAACTGCTCCACACTCTACCCCAACTTTATATATTTTAGTTCCTTTACAGTCAGGGCTTATTTGGATTGACATATATGATTTTGCTTTTTTGCATATACTCCTTATTTTGGTATATCTTTTAGTGATTCTTTCAGCAACTATCTGTGAATGGCAAATTTTTTCACTTGTTGCCTGAAAATGTCTTTATTTTGCCCTCGTTTTAAAAAATATAATTTAGCTTGATAAAGAACTAGAAGGTTTTTTTTTTTTGGACTTTGAAGATTTCTCCATGGTTCTCTGGCTTTGGTTATTGCTGATATGATGTCAGCCATCAGTGTAATAGTCTTGCCTTTCTAGGTAAATTTTTCTCTCTCTGTGTGTGATTTTAAGGTTTTCTCTTTGCTTTTGTTCTACACACTGTACACAATTCCAGGACATACAACAAGCTTCCTTACTGCCTCCCCAGGCCAGGCCAGTTGATAGTGTTTTCCTAGTCTTGTTCACTGACACAGTAGCTCTTCCTAGGGCTCTGGACTCTGCAGGAGACTAATTCCACACCTCAAATATATACACCTAAGGCGTCGTCATCTGTTTTTGAGTGGCGGTTTAGACCCCCAGCTTCTAGGGCCTGTATCCAAATTTCAAATCCTCCTGGGCTTTATACATCAGCCCATTGCATTCTTTTGGCTTTCATTTGTTCCTGGCACCTGGTGTCTTAGTCCATTTGGGCTGCTCCAACAAAACACTTTGGACTGGGTAACTTATAGGCAACAGAAATTTGGGGTCAAGATCAAGGTGCCGGCAGATTGGGTGTCTGGTGAGGGCTTGCTCTCTGCATCATAAATGGAGCCTTCTCATGGTGGCCTCACGTGGCAGAAGGGACAAACAGGCTCCTTTAGGCCTCCTTTACAAAGGCACTAATCTCTGTAATCCCAGCACTTTGGGAGGCTGAGGCGGGCAGATCACCTAAGGTTGGGATTTTGAGACCAGCGTGACCAAAATGGAGAAACCCCATCTCTACTAAAAATGCAAAATTAGCCAGGCATGGTGGTACATGCCTGTAATCCCAGCTACTTGGGAGGCTGAGGCAGGAGAATTACTTGAACCCGGGAGGCAGAGGTTGTGGTGAGCCAAGATCGTGCCCTTGCATTCCAGCCTGGGTAACGAGCAAAACTCCACCCCAAAACAAAACAAAACAAAACAAAAAAACAAAGGCACTGATCTCATTCATGAGGTTAGTCTTAATCACCCCCAAAAGGCCCCACTTCTTAATAAAACCATAGCACCCAGGAATTTTCCTTTTTGACTTTTCACATGTACTGTTTAAAGTGTGTTTAATGAGGGAAATAAAGAAAATGAGACAGTCTTGAAAAGATGAGTCATAATGGAATTAGAGACCTTTGAAACATGGAGAATTTATTTCTCTATCTCGTGAGATTTCTAGAGCATTAGTATAAATGTATATACTACAAATGTATGTACTACCTGTCAGTTGAAATGTATAATATGTCCACAGCTCTAAGGGCTTATTGACTGATTCTCTGCTTTATTCCATGAAAAGATTTAAAGTGGTATTTTGAGATATATATATCAAAATATATCAATGTATATACAGGGGCCCAAGTATATCATTCATAAGGGATATATACATATGTATCTATATATGTGATATATAGATATATAAGCACTCCTGTATAAAAAAATAAAGCAAGCCACAAAACTCATACGTTCTATTTATTCATTTATTTATTATTTATTTTTGAGATAGAGTCTTGCTCTGTTGCCCAGGCTGAAGTGCAGTGGCATGATCTCAGCCCCAAGCTCTGCCTTCCGGATTCCAGCGATTCTCCTGCCTCAGCCTCCAGAGTAGCTGGGACTACAGGCACATGCCACCATGCCCAGCTAATTTTTGTATTTTTAGTAGAGACGAGGTTTCACTGTGTTGGCCAGGGTGATCTCGAACTCCTGACCTTGTGATCCGTCCACCTCAGCCTCCCAAAGAGCTGGGATTGCAGGCGTGAGCCACTGCGCCCGGCCACATTCTATTTATTAAAAGTATCAATCACTGGACCACTGGATCACTGGACCAATATATGTATTTATCAATATATCGATATACAAAGAAGAATATATAGAGAGTAGAGATACACATACATCTCTTTCTTTCTCTTTGTTCTCTATATATCTTTATCTATATATCCCTTATGAAATTACCTAAGCACTGTTTCATGTTTAACCTGAGGAATTTTTCAAAGCCTGAGACTATTCTAGACATTTTCAGATAATGTTTGAATATTCTAGAAAGATTATTTAATACTTCTATAATCTTTCTGTAGAAAAATTTTGCCATGATCTAAGACAGTGGTTTTCAAAGTGTGGTTCCCGAGTCCCCAGCACCAGCATCACCTGGAATCATACAGTGTATACTGTTCCTAAGTCATTCGTTAGGTTTTTTTTTCTTTGTTACGATTTTTCAAGTAAAGTTTGATAAAATATTTGAACTCATAGGTGGTCCAGTGATTAATACTTTTAATAAATAGAAAGTATGAGTTTTGTGGCTTGCTTTTTTTTATATAGGAGTACTTATTAATTCTACAGTGTAATATCATGCTACATACTCTAATAAAAATTATGTATGTGTTTGTATATTTATGTTTTCCTTATACTTGAGCATCCTTCATTTTTAAAAGAACATTTTTTAAAGTTAAATGTTAGATATGGAATTAAAGAAATATGTTATATCTTTAAATTAATTATCTTATTTTAAAAATAATCTGCCTACCCTAAGCTCAGAAGAGAAATTATAATATTAGTTATGTGATCCTCTTAATGAGCCTCATGGATTTAAAACATAATTAGCATTGTTACACTTTCTTCCAGACAGAAAATGTGTGCTTTCTTAGTAAATGTAGTATGCTTTTGTTCATGAAGAATGCCATTAAGTAGTGCCATACTATTTTAGGGTGCTTATAAAAGAAGGATGTTCCGTTGTTTTCTGTCTGTTACTTAAATCATATAAAAATGTTTTGAAATGCAAACTGCTTGATGTTTTAGGATTCAGAGACTTTGATGATCATTTACAAAAAGTTTCTGCCAAAGATGGCAGGGTGTGATGGCTCACGCCTGTAATCCCAGCACTTTGGGAGGCCGAGGCAGGTGGATCATGTGAGGTCAGGAGTTTGAGACCAGCCTGGCCAACATGGCAAAACCCCATCCCTACTGAAAATACAAAAATTAGCCAGGTGTGTGGCACATGCCTATATCTCAGCTACTTGGGGGGCTGAGGCAGAAGAATCGCTTGAAGCTGGGAGGCGGAGGTTGCAGTGGGCCAAGATTGCCCCACAGCACTACAGCCTGGGCAACAGAGCGACTAGTCTCAAAAAAAAAAGTTTCTGCCAAAGAACTGAATACACAAAATGAATGACAGAGTAGTTAGTACCATTGTAAAGACATTAAAGACTCATTTTCTGTCTGATTCTTAAGTATTTAAACAAAGCCCCATATAGCACCTTGAATATAGGAGTGTTCAGGAAATGTTGGTTGAGTTTAAATGACCAAGTTATTTTTGACTCTATTAGTCTATCAGCATAATGTTGTCTTTTCCACTTAATGATTAAGCTACTTCTAGATATGTTAGGTATCATGAGCTGGTCCTCAGTGTCCTAGAGAGCATTATAAGATGTAAATTCAGAGGAGGGTGAGGAAATGTTAAACATTAGCAAAATATGGCTAAAACCAGTCTACAGTCTTGAAGAATTCAAGAAAAGGTGATTGCCTAATAGATTTAGAAATGAATATTCACAAAAAAGAAACCCCATTAAAAACCAGGCAAGGGACTTGAAAAGACATTTTTCGGCCGGGCATGGTGGCTCACGCCTGTAATTCCAGCACTTTGGGAGGCCAAGGCAGGCAGACAACCTGAGGTCAGGAGTTCAAGACCAGCCTGGACAACATGGTAAAACCCCGTTTCTACTAAAAATACAGAAATTAGCCGGGTGTAGTGGCGCACACCTGTAATCCCAGCTACTTGGGAGGCTGAGGCAGGAGAATTGCTTGCACCTGAGAGGCAGCGGTTGCAGTGAGCCGAGATCGTGCCACTGTGCCCTAGCCTGGGCGACAGAGTGAGACTCCATCTCAAAAAATTAAAAAAAAAAAAAAAGACATTTTTCCAAAGAAGATGTATGAATCACCTTTAAGCACATGAAAAGATGCTCAACATCATTAATTATTAGGAAAAGAAATGCAAATCAAAGCCACAAGATACTACTTCATACCCATTAGAATGGTAATAATAATAACAAAAGGGAAATAACAACTATTGGTGAGGTTTTAGAGACATTGGACCCCTCATCCATTGCTGTTGGGAATGTAAAATGGTACAGCCACTGTAGAAAACATTTTGGTGGTTCCTCAAAAAGTTACCATATGACCCAGCAGTTCCACGTCTAGGTGTATACCCAAGAGAATTGAAAATAGATGTTGAAACAAAAACTTGTATGTGGATATTTATAGCAGCATTATTCACAATAACAAAAATTAGAAATAACTCTCGTATCCATCAGCTGATGAATGGATAAACAAAATGTGCTATATCCATATAAGGGAATATTATTCAGCCATACTGGCCACACATGGATGAACCTCAAGAACATTATGTGAAGTGAAAGAACCCAGACGCCAAAAGCTATATATTGTATAGTTTCATTTATGTGAAATGTCCAGAATAAGCAAATCCATAGACATAGCAGATTATTGGTTGCCAGGGGCTGGGATGAAGGGAGAATGGGGAGTTGTTGCTTAATGGATATGCTGTTTCTTTTTGGGGGTGATAAAAATGTTCTGGAATTATATAATTGTGATTGTTACACAACATTGGGAATATACTGGAAGTCACTGAATTCCATACTTTAAAATGGTGAAGTTTATGTTATTTGAAATTTTACCTCAATAAAAAGAAAGAATACTCAGTAAGGTTTTCTTTAAAACAAATTTTTTTAAGTTTAAAACATTTTAAAATTTTTTGTAGAGATTGGGGTCTTGCCATGTTGCCCAGGATGGTCTTGAACTCCTACCCTCAAGCAATCCTCCTGCCTCAACCTCCCAAATGCTAGGATTACAGGCCTGAGTGCCCAGCCTATAATTCTTTTCTTAGTAAAATATTACCAAAGTAAAAAATTTAAAACTAAAGGGAATTTTATTTCAATATTGTTGTTTTGTGCTTAGAAAAATTACAAAATGTTATGTTTGGTGAAAATATATAGAAGTCAGCCTGGGCAACATAGCTAGACCCCATCTCTACAAAAAATGAAAAAATTAGCCAGGTGTGGTAGTAGTCCTAGCTACTCAGGAGGCTGAGACAAGAGGATCACTTGAGCCCAGGAATTTTTTTTTTTTTTTTCGTGACGGAGTCTTGCTCTGTCGCCCAGGCTGGAGTGCAGTGGTGCGATCTTAGCTCACTGCAAGCTCCGCCTCCCAGGTTCATGCCATTGTCCTGCCTCAGCCTCCACAGGCATGCAGCATCATACCCAGCTAGGAGTTTTGCTAGTTACAAAGAACCCTAGGATAAATCACTACAAGGTAGTCTCATGGAGGGTATTTTATTGTGCCTAGTATGTTGCTTTTTTTTTTTTTTTTTTTTGAGATGGGATCTCACTCTGTCACCAGGCTGGAGTGCAGTGGCACGATCTTGGCTCACTGCAACCTCCAACTCCCTGGTTCAAGCGAGTCTCCTGTGTCAGCCTCCCAAGTAGCTGGGATTACAGGCATGCGCCACCACACCCAGCTAATTTTTGTATTTTTAGTAGAGAAGGGGTTTCACCATGTTGGCCAAGATGGTCTCAATCTCCTGACCTCATGATCTGCCCGCCTCAGCCTCCCAAAGTGCTGGGATTACAGGTGTGAGCCACCACACCTGGCCTTATGTTGTTTTTTTAACTGTGATGAGCAGTATATCTCAAACTGTTTACACTTTCCCTGCCATCTTATTCTGAATCTACTTAACTTCTTACTGTTAGTTTCACACATGCCTTTCTGACCTGAAACTTTATTCTGTTCTATTGGCACTAATTTTTGACTCCCTTTAGCTAACCTACTCCTTTAATGACATGGTTTCTAGCCACTGTGGATAAACATCCTGTTTATCCTGCTTCCCCACACTCCTGCTGGCTTCCCTAGATCTTTTTACGTTTCAGCAACTCTGCTTCCTCTGCCTTAGCAAGGAAACCTGGGCGGCAAGAACCCCGAAGACAAGAGTGAAGTGGGATGGGGAATGAGAATGAGATCTAATAAGGCAAAGGCCCAGTCTTCTTTTGTGAAATCCGCTAGAAGAGAAATTGTCCATAGCAGTTAGTATTATAGTTCCACAGAAGTCTGCTTTTTCTAAAGATCAAACATTATTTAATGCTGATTCAGTATGTTTATCTAGTAAATTGATGTTTCTATCCAACATAGAACATATAGACTATCTTGAGGGTAGTGTTTCTTTCCCAAATTATGTTCCATAGAGTATTAGTACCTGGAAATGCGAAAAGAAGCTCTGCTTTGGAAGAGAGGAGAAGATTCTATGCTCAAATATATTTAGCAAAGGTTGCTTACCTGTTCTTGGAGGTCCATAACACCTTAGCCTGTTAAGTGCTGTATTACTTACTCAGTTAAGAGACCTGTTAGAGTCAGCATTTCCCAAACTTATTTGAACTCAGAACTTTCTTTACGGGGGCAGTAGCCTGTCTGTTAATGGCCTACATAACATCATTTAGGGAGGCACTGTCCTAGAGTGTTGTAAATTTGTGTCACTGCAGTTAAAAAAAAAAAAAAAGTAGCCAATCTTACTAGCTAGTACCAAAAACTACCTGAAGTTCATTGTAATTTATTTATTTATTTTTTGAGACAGAGTCTTGCAGTGTTGCCCAGGCTGGAGTGCAGTGGTGCAACCTCTGCTCACTACAACCTCCGCCCCCGCAGCCTGGGTTCAGGCAGTTCTCTTGCCTCAGCCTCCCAAGTAGCTGGGACTGCAGGTGCCCGCCACCATGCCTGGCTAATTTTTGTATTTTTAGTAGAAACAGGGTTTTGCCATGTTGGCCAGGCTGGTCTCAAACTCCTGACCTCAGGTGATCTGCCCGCCTTGGCCTCCCAAAGTGCTGGGATTACAGGCGTGAGCCACTGTGCCCAACCCATTGTAATCTATTTAATATTCATGTTATATATATTTAGTTCATATATAAATTCTCCATCAAGGTAGACCTGATATTTTCCTTTTACTTACAAGTGTCATATTGTTGTCTTCCAGTGATTTTTTTTTCTTTTTGCTACATAAAAATATTTCTTAAGGTTTGAATAAAGCACTAGGACATTCCTGGTTTTAATTGATACGTAAATTTGTTTACCTCTTTTAAAACTGTTGTATGTAAGAGTACATTCGTTGATCCTGGTATAAAATGTAAGACTTAAATAATTCAAATACCCTTTTGAAATCCAAATAATGTCTTCATTTACTAAGGATATTGTCACGGCAAGCTCTTCTTTAAGAAAGTCATTAGCTTTAAATGTTGAAGTTATAATTAATAAATAAGCACAATTTCTTTGTTAACCCCTCTCTACAGAAAATACTGACATTCAGTGTCTAGTCATTCTTAACATAGAAATATGTAGACATTAATATTTTATATCACAATATATTCCTAAGAAACCTATTGTAGGTTTCATTCCTCTTTTCATTAGGTTTTATTAGTGTAGGATTTTGGCTTTTTCATGTACTTGAATGTTTTTTTCTCTATAAAATAACTCATTTGTTACATTGCTTTTCTTGCTTTTGAGAACTTTATAGTTTTTAATGGATGTCTCTAATATTCATAAATGATTATAAGCTCTTATTATAGACGATATGAGATTAGATCAGTTGCGGCTAACCCCTCTGCCCCTTTTGTTGTTTTTTACATGCAATACACGAATCTAATGCAGAGATGAAGTCTGTAGCCTTGTAGATTAGATTCCCCTTGTATCTTGTACGGGAGGGAGGATATGGTCCGAATGTTTGTGTCCCTCCAAAATTCATATGTTGATATCTTAGCCTTCAAGGTGATGATATTAGGAGGTGAAGCCTTTGGGAGGTGATTAAGTCACTACAGCTCCACACTCATGAATGAGATTGGTGCCCTTATAAACAGGACCACAGAAAGACCCCTTTCCCATTCCACCACGTGAGGTTACAGTGAGAAGATGGCGGTCTCTGAGGAAGTGGCCCTCACCAGACAGCAAATCTCCTGGTGCCTTGATTTGGACTTCCTGATCTATAGAAATGTGAGAAATAAATTTCTTTTGTTTATAAGCCAACCCTTCTATGGCAATTTGCCATAGCAGCCCAAACAGACTGAGACAAAGGGTATTATTATATTTCCATTTAGGCTTGGTATGTCTTGACTGATGATCCCAGGTTCTTTCATAGTTGTTTCTATGTGTTTGGCTGCTGATCCTTTAGACAAGTCAGCCAATTCTGGCAGTGACAGAACATAATGGTTTCAGAGCCTCTCCCACATAAGACAAAAATGACTGCCTGGTGAGTTGCTGAAGAGCCAGAACAGATCTTCTCTCACGTGAGTCTTGACACTTCGACAAAGCATTAAGTGAAGGCTCATATAACAAAACTGTGTTTGGTTGAGTTGGCTTCAAGATTAGTTTGTTATAAATGACTACTTTTCTATTGCTTTTACATTTTCTAGTCATAAGCCGCCTTTCTTCTTAAATGGTATTTAGTACTTTGCATTGTTGTGTGTGATCTACCAGTTATATACCATACTTTCAACTCTGTATATATTTTGTTGACTGAAAAGAGGGAGTTTGAGTATGAAATTATAATTGATACTATAATCTTTTTTTGTGATGATAAATTTCTAAAGTTAAACCTATTAGCTTGGGAAAATAATACATAGTGATATTCAGATGTGTCACTAACACGTAGATGATTTGTGCATAAGAAGTTTTATTTTAATTTTATTAGGTTAGATTCTACCCTTGTATATATATTTCGATGGTGTGTAAACATTTCAAGAATACTACAGCTTCTTAAAGTAGGGTTTCTAGCATGATTGTGAATTAGAATGACATTAGAATTTCTATTTTTTAGTCTTTGTTCATTCCGTAATTACATGTGGGTTGTTATTTATTATCTTGCAAATGTAATTGGAAAATACATTTTTCCTTTCTACCTCAAAGAAATTGCATTTCCATGACTAAATATCCTATATAAAGTCTATTTGCTATTTACATAATAAATTTGTAACAGTCTGCTATTTCTTGCTTATTACATTGTGACCCTTAACTAAGGCAAACCTTTTCTTTTTTTTTTTTTAATTATATTTTAAGTTCTGGGGTACATGTGTAGAATGTGCAGGTTTGTTACATAGGTATGCATGTGCCATAGTGGTTTGCTGCACCCATCAACTCGTCATCTACATTAGGTATTTCTCCTAATGCCATCCCTCCCCCAGCCCCCCATCCCTCGACAGGTGTTATTTCTGAGGCTTCTGTTCTGTTCCATTCATCTGTATATCACACTCTGTTGAATAGGAGTGATGAGAGAGGGCATCCTTGCCTTATGCTGGTTTTCAAAGGGAATGCTTCCAGTTTTTGCCCATTCAGTATGATATTGGCTGTGGGTTTATTATAAATAGCTCTTATTATTTTGAGATACCATCAATACCTATTATTTTGAGGTTCCATCAATACCTAGTTTATTGAGAGTTTTTAGTATGAAGGCCTTTTCTGCATCTATTGAGATAATCATGTGGTTTTTGTCATTGGTTCTGTTTTATGTGATAGATTACGTTTATTGATTTGTGTATGTTGAACCAGCCTTGCGTCCCAGGGATGAAGCCGACTTGATCATGGTGGATAAGCTTTTTGATGTGCTGCTGGATTTGGTTAGGCAAACCTTTTCTAGGTGCGTATTTCTTAAGCAGATTTCAAATGGAAAAGTAAAGAGAGCCAGTTGAGATATCAAGTTGTTATTTAAAACCATTTGAAATGCCTATAAGCTTTAAAAGCTTTTACTTCTTAGTCCAAGGTGGTGAGTCATCTTTCACCCTCTTACCAGTTTTTTGTTGAAACACCCAAATGGTAGAATGCAGAAGAATTTACATCACCCTTGCAAAATTAAAAAAAGTTTTCACTCACAGTGTCATGTTGAAGAGCTTTGGTACAAAACAGTAAAGTATCCAGGTATCCAAAGGATACAGGTATCCAGGTATCCAAAGATGTGTTTTAATGCCTGTTCTGCCATTTATTGGCTGTGTACTTAGCCTTTCAGCCCTCTCAGTTTTTTTGTTTTGTTTTGTTTGTTTTTGAGACAGAGTCTCCCTCTGTCACTCAGGCTGGAGTGCAGTGGTAAGATCTTGGCTCACGGTAACCTCTGCCTTCCGGGTTCCAGTGATTCTCTTGCCTCAACCTCCCAGGTAGCTGAGATTACAGGCATGTGCGACTACGCCTGGCTAATTTTTGTATTTTTAGTAGAGACGGGGTTTCACTATCGTCTCTACTAAAAGATTGTCATTGTTTGGCCAGGCTGGTCTCGAACTCCTGACCTCAGGTGATCCGCCCGCTTCGGCCTCCCAAAGTGCTAGGATTACAGGTGTGAGCCACCGCCCCCTGCTGCCTTCTCAGTTTTTGTTTTTTTTTTTTGTTTTTTGTTTTTTTTTTTTTGCTGTAAAAGAGAGATGTAAAAATAATGTCTTCTGGCCAGAACTGCCATCTTCCACTTTGCCAAAATGACAAAGGGAAAGAGGAGTAGCACTGCTATATTTTCTTTAAAAATATAGCCTTTTAGAAAACGTGGAGTTATTCCTTTGGCCACATACATGTGAATCTACAAGAAAGGTGATATTGTAGACATCAAGGGTATGGGTACTGTTCCAAAATTTCAAACAGGAGTGTCCCACAATGTTACTCTGGCAAAACTGGAAGAGTCTATCAACAGTGTTACCCAGCGGGCCGGGCGTGGTGGCTCACGCTTGTAATCCCAGCACTTTGGGAGGCCGAGGCAGGCAGATCACAAGGTCAGGAGATCGAGACCATCCTGGCTAACATGGTGAAATCCTGTCTCTACTAAAAATAGAAAAATTAGCTGGGCGTGGTGGTGGGCGCCTGTAATCCCAGCTATTTAGAAGGCTGAGGCAGGAGAATGGCATGAACCCGGGAGGCGGAGCTTGCAGTAAGCTGAGATCACGCCACTGCACTCCAGCATGGGTGACAGAGCCAGACTTCGTCTCAAAAAAAAAACAGTGTTACTCAGCATGCTGTTGACATTGTTGTAAACAACAGGTTGGCTGGGCATGCACGGTGGCTCACGCCTGTAATCCTAGCACTTTGAGAGGCTGAGGCAGGTAGATCACCTGAGGTCAGAAGTTTGAGAGCAGCCTGGCCAACATGGTGAAACCCTGTTTATCCTAAAAATACAAAAATTAGCTGGGTGTGGTGGCGGGCGCCTGTAATCCCAGCTACTCGGGAGGCTGACATGGAAGAATCACATCAACCCAGGAGGCAGAGGTTGCAGTGAGCAGAGATCACGCCATTGCACTCCAGCCTGGGCGACAGCGAGACTCCATCTCAAAAACAAACAAAAAAGAAAAGAAAACAGGTTAAGGTCCAGATTCTTTTTATTATTATTATTTTTATTTTTTATTATACTTTAAGTTCTGGGATACATGTGCAGAACGTGCAGGTTGTTACATAGGTATACATGTGCCATGGTGGTTTGCTGCACCCATCAACCCATCATCTACATTTGGTATTTCTCCTAATGCTATCCCTACTCCTTACCCCTGACAGGCCCCAGTGTATGATGTTCCCCTCCCTGTGGCCATATGTTCTCATTGTTCAACTCCCACTTATGAGTGGGAACATGTGGCATTTGGTTTCTGTTCCTGTGTTAATTTGCTGAGATATTTCTCTTAATACTGAAATTGTTATCTGTTTCTGCTTCTGGGAGGAAGGTAATCTTGGTTTTTATAACAATATCCTCTCCTGAGAGAAGGAGGCTTCGCTTCTGTGAACATAGCTTCGGAGTCTGTGTAATCCTGTGCCTTAAATATCTCTTTTTCAGACCCTTATAATGTTTTTATTTTCCAAAAGAGCTCTCTACTAAATGCCCTTCCCATTTGCTCCCTTACAATGCTTCTGGGCAGTCTCTTCTCTATGTTAATGACTCCCAAGTTCTTTACCTGCAGTTTAGCGCTCTCTCCTGAGCTTCAGATCGAGATAACAAGAATCACTAACTGTATGCCCTATGAACATCTTGAGCTCATCACATCTGATACTAAAATCTACATTTCTGGCCAGGCGCAGTGGCTCATGCCTGTAATCCCAGCACTTACGGAGGCCGAGGCAGGCGGATCACCTGAGGTTGGGAGTTTGAGACCAGCCTGACCAACATGGAGAAACCCCGTCTCTACTAAAAATACAAAATTAGCCGGGCATGGTGGCGCATGCCTGTAATCCCAGGTATTCAGGAGGCTGAGGCGGGAGAATTGCTTGAACCTGGTAGGCAGAGGCTGCGGTGAGCTGAGATTGTGCCATTGCTCCAGCCTGGGTGACAAGAGTGAAACTCCATCTCCAAAAGAAAAAAAAAAACTACATTTCTTCACACCTTAAACCTGTAATGCTTTTCCTTATCTCTAAATTGTACCACCATCTTTTTAGCTGCTTGTACCATCCTGGGTCGTTTTCCCTCAGCCTGTCAATTACTAAATCCTATTCACTCTTTCTTGCCCTCTTTTTATCTAACCCCTCCTTTCTATTTTTATTGCCATTGCCCATGCCAGGTCCTATTCTCCCTCCCTCCATCTCCCTCTCATTGCTTCCAGAATTAGCCTTGGCCTATGATCCCACAGTCCTGGGGCACGTGTAGATTACCTGAATCTATTTAGTTGTAGAACACATGCCCTGAACAACTTTTGACTTCTGGGTTATATGAGAACTTAAAAAGATAACTAAAAAGATTTGTTGATATTGACTGCATTCATAACATGGAATGACTTTACCAAATAGTTAATATAAGTGTATGTAAAAATAGGATATGTATAAAAAAGATAAATAATACAAGAGATCATTTGCTGACTTCCAAATGAGTGGTATAGATAATCCCCATAGGGATTTGGAAGAGTGAGAGATCATTAAGAGTAATGGATTTAATGAATGGAAAGGAACGAAGGAAGTAAAAAGCAGACAAGGGTTGGTGGGGAGGGGGGTGGAGAGTTGGATAAAAAGGGAGAAAAAGATAATGTAAGGTAAGTAAGTAAAGATACATGACATTGGAGTTCATGAAATTAAAAAAAGATAGGGCTTCCCAGGGCTGCTCTGACTGCATAATACACAGTACATGGTTTGGTTGCCATGTTAATGAAAATAAAGTCTTTTGATTTCATACTCCCCTAGTCCTTTAATTTTACTCAATTATTGACTGAACTATGTTCCCAATCCTGGCTAGTCATTTTGGAGTTCTGTCTTCACCAAACAGGAGATTGGGCAATAGATTGTGTTTGTAATCAGAACGAACACATCCTTTGACACCAAAAACAACAACTTAAAATGCATGCCCTGATTATCGTTGTATGTATATTTGAACTATGTGGTCTTCTGTCAATATTCTGGAATTTTCACATAGCCTAGCATTTTAAAAATTTATTATTTTGGTGACCTCTTCATAGGTAAACACTCTAACTTTAATTTCAATCTTATCTATTCCAAAGACATGAATGTGTATAATTTATAATGTGGGACTATTCTAAATATATGTATATAGGTTCATTTTTAATTTTTATTTTTTAGAAACAGGGTCTTGTTCTGTCACTGAGGCTAGAGTGTAGTGGTGTGATCACAGCTCACTGCAGCCTTGAACTTCTGGGTTCAACCAATCCTCCCACTTCAGCCCCCCGAGTTGCTGGGACTATAGGTGCATGCCACCATACCTGGCTAATTTAAAAATTTTTTGTAGAGACAAGGTCTCCCTGTGTTGCCGAGGCTGGTTTTTAATGCCTGGGCTCAAGTAGTCCTCCTGCTTTGGCCTCGTAAAGTGCCGGGACTAGATGTGTGAACCACTGTGTCTGGCAGGTTCATTTTTTCAATTTCATTCAAATCAGTGTATGTTGTATAACTGTCCTTTTAGAGTTTTGTCTCTGAATTTTCAGAAATTATGTATTTTCTCCATTATCATTTCAATTAATAGTATTTTTTGAAATTGGTCATACTAAGAATTGACATATAAAAACTCCATTTAACATAAAATGATTCTTGGTTTTGAAATATTAATTATAACATAATTAATGTATTTCCCTAAGCACCCTATTCAAAGTACTACTAACATAATATCTTAGAGCAGTGGTTTTCAAACTTCGAGTCAGCTTGCCTGTTCTTGGTCTGGCTCTTTCTTGTTCATAATCTATGATGTGCACTGGTGTTTTCAATTATTTTCTATTTTAGTCCAGTTCAGTTTATTTCACTTGCCGGGGGTATGGTGGGAGAAATGCTGGTTTCAACTGAATAGACGGATTTCATGATTCACTAATGGGTCATAAGCTGCAGTTTGAAAAACAATACCTTAGAGTAGACTTTTACAAAAAATAATTTGAAAAATACAGAGCGACATAAAGTAGCAAACCAAATTTGATTCACCAGTTAACTCCTGTTGACATTTCAGAAATAGAAATATATGCATGATAAGAATTCAAACAATATCACGATTGCTGTTTGTTATATTAAAGTAATACAGAAAGATACAAAATGAAAAATGTTAAACCTTTGTCATCTTTAACACCTGGTCATTCTGCACAAAAGTAGCTAGTAAAAATGGCTTCTTATAATGACGTTTTTTGTGCATGTACCACTACATATGTATCTTTTAAAAATACCAGAGAGATATATATATTCTTTTCCATCTTTATCACTTATGTCTTAGTGATCTTTCCATATCGACAATACACATCTTATTTTTTTAACCCCCAAGTCAAAGGTCATTTTTTAAATTTATTTTTATTTTTGGTCAGAGTCTTTCTCTGTCTCCTAGGCTAAAGTGCAGTGATGTGATCACGGCTCACAGCAGCCTCAAACTCCTGGGCCCAAGCAATCTTCCCATTTTAGCCTCTCAAGTTAACTAGGACTTACAGGTACATGCCAACACACTTGGCTAATATTTTTAATTTTAATTTCTTTTTTTGTAGTGATGGGGTTTTACTATGTTGCCCAGGCTGCAGTGCAGTGGCACAGTCACAACTCACTGTAGCCTTAACCACCCAGGCTCAAGCAATTGTCCAGCCTCAGCCTCCTGAGTAGCTAAGACTACAGATGTGAGCCACCATGCCCAGCTAATTAATTTTTTATATTTTGTAGAGATGAGGTCTCACTATGTTGTCCAGTCTGGTCTCAAAATCCTGGGCTCAAGCAATCCTCCTGCCTTTGCCTCCCAAAGTGCTGGAATTACAGGCATGAGCCACCTGGCCTCTTATTTATTTTTATTTTTAATTTTTTTGAGACAGAATCTTGCTCAGTCACCCAGGCTGGCGTATAGTAGAATGATCTCGGCTCACTGCAACCTCCACCTCCCGGGTTCAAGCGATCCTTCTGCCTCAGCCTCCCGAGTAGCTGGGACTACAGGTGTGCGCCACCACGCCTGGCTAATTTTTGTATTTTTAGTAGAGATGGGGTTTCACCGTGTTAGCCAAGCTGGTCTTGAACTCCTGACCCTGTGATCCACCTGCCCTGGCCTCCCAAAGTGCTGGGATTACAGACGTGAGCCACCATGCCCGGCCCATCCACCTGGCCTCTTATTGCATGCTTTTTAATGGCTATATAATAGTCCATTGTAGGGATGGACTTTAATTTCTTCAACCAGTTCCTTATTGACGCTGTCTAGATGCTATTAAGCTTTAAAATTTTTCCCAATCTGATCAGTGAAAAATATGTCTCCATTGCTTCAATTTGCATTCTTAAGTTGAGATAGTCATAGTGTTAGATAATTTTTGACTATTTTAATTTATATTTATTTTTGTGAAATGTCTGTTCGTATTCTCTGCCCATTGGACTCTGAAGGGTTTTCCATTTTTCTTTTTTTTTTTGCGACAGAGTCTCGCTCTGTTGCCTAGGCTGGAGTGCAGTGGTGCAGTCTCGGCTCACTGCAGCCTCTGCTTCCCGGGTTCACGCCATTCTCTTGCCTCAGTTTCCCAAGTAGCTATAACTACTGGTGCCCACCACCATGCTTGGCTAATTTTTTTTTTTTTGTATTTTTAGTAGAGATGGGGTTTCACCATGTTAGCCAGGATGGTCTCAATCTCCTGACCTCGTGATCCGCCCACTTTGGCCTCCCAAAGTGCTGGGATTACAGGTGTGAGCCACCACGCCTGGCTCCATTTTTCTTTTTCATTTTTTTTTAACAACTGGTAATTTATTAAAATAGTTGACTTAAACATCTGCATTGGTGACTTCAGAATCAATTCCTGGCGCAATACTAATGGAAATAATCTGCTTGACAGTCTTGGAAGGACTGTGCAAGTCAATGAGTCACTTTTGGATTCTCATCTGGAAACCATCCCAGTGCCTTAGAACTTTCACCACAAGGAGTTTTTCTTGTAGTGATTTTGAGAGTCTTGGTAGGCATACAGACTGGTCCTTTTACTTTGAGATTTTTAAACTTTTTGCCTGTGATCAAGTCAGCACACACCTTCTCCAGGAGTTTTATTCTAATTCCATGAACCACCACCCCTGGCTCCACAGCTGTTTTTCTGGTATCTTTAACAGCCATGGATGTGGCACAGCTTCCTTACTGACCTGTTCCTC
Source organism: Hylobates moloch (assembly GCF_009828535.3). Lineage (NCBI taxonomy): Eukaryota > Metazoa > Chordata > Mammalia > Primates > Hylobatidae > Hylobates > Hylobates moloch. The sequence continues at coordinate 128,507,948 of NW_026652277.1, read as the reverse complement.
AGTGAGAGTGAACAGCATTGAGTCATGAGCAGGAGTGGCAGACCAGAGCTCCCCAGCACCTATGACCACATCTTTCTCAAAAAAAGCTGAATTTTATAAGCTCTATAAGCTAGCAGTCCCCAACATTTTTGGCACCAGGGACTGGTTTTGTGGAGACAATTTTTTCACATACCAGGGTTCGGGGGATGCTTTCTGGATGATTCAAGCACATTACATTTATTATGCACTTTATTTCTATTATTACTACATTGTAATATATAATGAAATAATTATACATCTCACCATAGTGTATAATCAGTGGGAGCCCTGAACTTGTTTTCCTGCGATGAGATGATTCTATCTGGGGGTACTGGGAGACAGTGACAGATCATCAAGCATTAGATTCTCATAAGGAGTGCGCAACCCACATCCCTTGCACATGCAGCTCATAATGGGGTTCGTGGTCCTATGAGAATCTAATGCTACTGCTTATCTGACAGGAGATAGAGCTCAGGTGGTAATGTGAGCAATGGTGAGCAGCTGTAAATACAGATGAAGCTTCGCTTACTTACCTGCTGCCCACCTCCTGCTGTGTGGCTTGTTCCTAACAGGCCATGAGCCAGTATGGGTCCATGGCCCAGGGGTTGGGGACCCCTGCTGTAAGTCAAGCAAATTAGCCGTTTACTTTCTTATGACTTGATGATTTCCAAACATTTTGTTAGCTTTTTGACTTTGTTCAGGATGTATTTTCTGTACAAGATAGTTCTGTAGTCAAATTTATTGACCCTTTTCTTGTGTATTATATTTTTAATATTTTAAAAATTTGAATAGCTTGTAGGGTACAAGTAGTTTTTGGTTACATGGATGAATTATATAGTGGTGAATTCTGAGATTTTTAGTGCACCTCGTACCCTAGTAGTGTACATTATAACCAATATATAGTTTTTTTTAATCTCCTCCCACCCTCCCTTCTTCTGAATCTCCAATATCCGTTATACCACTTTGAATACTTTTGTGTATCCATAGCTTAGCTCCCACCATGTGGTATTTGGTTTTCCATTCCTGAGTTATTTCACTTAAAATAATGGCCTCCAGCTTCATCCATGCTTTTTTTTTGAGACGAAGTCTTACTCTCTTGCCCAGGCTGGAATTAAGTGGTGTGATCTTGGCTCACTGCAACCTCTGCCTCCTGCAGTCAAGCATTTCTCCTGCCTTGGCCTCCCATGTAGCTAGGATTACAGACATGCACCACCACAACCAGCTAACTTTTGTATTTTTAGTAGAGATGGGGTTTCAACATGTTGCCGAGGCTGGTCTTGAACTCCTGACCTCAGGTGATCTACCTGCCTTGGCCTCCCAGAGTGCTGGGATTACAGGCGTGAGCCACCGCACCCAGCCCCAAGTTTCTGAAAAGACATTATTTCATTCTTTTTTATGACTGAGTAGTATTTCATGGTGTATATATACCACTTTTTTTTTTTTCTTTTTTGAGACAGGGTCTCACTTTGTCACCCAGGCTGGAGTGCAGTGGCATGAACATGGCTCACTGCAGCCTCAACCTCCTGGGCCCAAGCAATCCTCCCACCTCAACCCCCTAACATACAGGTATGTGCCACTATGCCTGGCTAATTTTTTGTAGAGATGGGGTTTTATCATCTTGCCCAGGCCAGTCCTGAGCTCCAGAAATCTGCCCACCTCGGCTTCCCAAAGTGCTGGGATTTCAGGTGTGAGCCACTGCACCTGGCTGTCTACCACATTTTCTTTATCCACTCATTGGTTAATGAGCACTTAGGTTGGTTCCATATCTTTGCAATTGTGGATTGTGCTGTGATAAACATATGTATGCAGCTGCCTTTGATATAATGACTTGTTTTTCTTTGGGTGGACACCTGGTAGTGGGATTGCTGGATTGAATGGTGGATCTATGCTTAGTTCTTTAAGAATTTTCCATACCGTTTTCCATAGAGGTTGTACTCATTTACATTCCAACCAGCAGTGTTAAGTATTCCCTTTTCACCATATCCACACCAACATCTATTGTTTTTCGGCTTTCTTAATGGCCATTCTTGCAGAAGTAAGGTGGTATCTCATTGTGGTTTTCATTTTCATTTCCCTGATGATTAGTGATGTTGAGCATTTTTTTCATATATTTGTTGGCCATTTGTATATCTTCTTTTGAGAAATGTCATTTGCCCACTCTTTGATGGAATTATTTTTTTTTTTTTCTTGCTGATTTGTTTGAGCTCCTTGTAGATTCTGGATATTAGTCCTTTATTGGATGCATAGTTTGCAAATATTTTCTCCCATTCTGTGGGTTGTTTACTCATGATTATTTCTTTTGCTGTGCAGGAACTTGTTAATTAGGTCCCATTTGTTTATTTTTGCTTTTTTTACATTTGCTTTTGGGCTTTTAGTCATAAATTCTTTGCCTATTCCAATGTCCAGAAGGGTTTTTTTTAAGGTTATCTTCTATAATTTTTGTGGTTTCATGCCTTAGAGTTAAGTCTTTGATCCATCTTCAGTTGATTTCTGTATAAGGTGAGAGATGGGGATCCAGTTTCATCTTCTGCCTGTGGCTTGTGAATTATCCCAGCCCTTCTTGTTGAATAGGGTGTCCTTTCCCCACTTTATGTTTTTGTTTGCTTTGTCGAAGATCAGTTGACTGTAAGTATTTGGCTTTATTTCTGGGTTCTCTGTTCTGTTCTGTTGGTCTGTGTGCCTATTTTTATGCCAGTACCATGCTGTTCTGGTAACTATAGCCTTGTAGTATAGTTTGAAATTGGGTAATGTGATGCCTCCAGCTTTGTTCTTTTTGCCTAGTCTTGTTTTGGCTATGTGGGCTCTTTTTTCATTCTATATTAATTTTAGGATTGCTTTTTTTTTTAGTTCTGTGAAGAATGATGATGGTATTTTCATGGGAATTGCATTGAATTTATGGATTGCTTTTGGCAATATGGTCATCTACACAATATTGATTCTACCCACCCATAAGCATGGGATGTGTTTCCATTTGTTCATGTCATCTATGACATCTTTCAGCAGTGTTTTGTAGTTTTCCTTGTGGAGGTCTTTCACCTCCTTGGTTAGGTATATTTCTCCCTTGGTTAGCTATATTCGTAAGTATTTTTATTTTATTTTTTTGCAGCTGTTATAAAAGGGGTTGAGTTCTTGCTTTCATTCTCACCTTGGTCACTGTTGGTGCATAGCAGTGCTACTAATTTGTGTACATTGATCTTGTAATTTGAAACTTTATTGAATTTATTTTTTATTTTTATTTATATTTATTTAATTTATTTATTTTGAGACAGAGTTTCGCTCTTGTTGCCCAGCAACAACAGTGCAATGGCGCAATCTCGGCTCACTGCAACCTCCGCCTCCCGGATTCAAGCAATTCTCCTGCCTCAGCCTCCAGAGTAGCTGGGATTATAGGCGCCCACCAGCATGCCCAGCTTATTGTTTGTATTTTTTTTTTTTTCGAGATGGAGTCTTGCTCTGTTGCCCAGGCTGGAGTGCAGTGGCATGATCTCAGTTCACTGCAACCTCCACCTCCTGGAGTCAAGCAATTCTCCTGCCTCAGCCTCTCGAGTAGCTGGGATTACAGGTGCTCACCACCACACCTGGCTAATTTTTGTATTTTTAGAAGAGATGGGGTTTTGCCATGTTGGCCAGGCTGGTCTCGAACTCCTGGCCTCAAGTGATCCGCCCCGCCACGGCCTCCCAAAGTGCTGGGATTACAGGCATGAGCCACTGCGCCCGACAATTTTTTGTGTCTTTGGTAGAGGCGAGGTTTTGCCATGTTGGCCAGGCTGGTCTCGAACTCCTGGCCTCAGGTGATCCACCTGCCTCAGCTTCCCGAAGTGCTGGGATTACAGACATGAGCCACTGCACCCGGCTTAGTGAATTTATTTATCAGATCTGGGAGCTTTTTGGATGCATCTTTAGGGTTTTCTAGGTATACAATCATATCATCAGCAAGCAGCGACACTTTGACCTCCTCTTTACCAATGTGGATGCCCTTTATTTCTTTCTCTTGTCTGATTGCTCTGGCTAGGACTTCCAGTACTGTGTTGAATAGAAGTGGGGAAAGTGGGCATCCTTGTCTTGTTCCAGTTTTCAGCGGAAATGCTTTCAACTTTTCCTCATTCAGTATAATGTTGGCTGTGGGTTTGTCATAGATGCCTTTTATTACCTTAAGCTATGTTCCTTCTATGCTGATTTTGTTGGTGGTTTTAATCCTAAAGGGATACTGGATTTTTTTCAAATGCTTTTTCTGCATCTATTGACATGATCATATCATGTTTAACTATGATTATGTGATGTATCACATTTATTGACTTGCATATGTTAAACCATCCCTGTATCACTGTTATGAACCCACTTGATCATGGTTTATTATCTTTTTGATATGCTGTTAGATTTGGTTAGCTAGTATTTTGTTGAGGATGTTTGCATTTATGTTCATCAGGAATATTGGTCTGTAGTTTTCTTTTTTCAATATATCGTTTCTTGGTTTTGATATTAGGGTGATATTGGCTTCATAGAATGATTTAGGGATGATTTCCTCTTTGTCTATCTTTTGGAATAGTTTCAGTAAGATTGATACCAATTCTTCTTTGAATGTCTGATAGAATTCAGCTGTGAATCCATCTGGTCCTGGACTTTTTTTGTTAGTAGTTTTTTTTTTAATTACTATTTTAATCTCAGTACTTGTTATTGGTCTGTTCAGAGTTTCTGTTTCTTCCCAATTTAATCTAGGAGGGTTGTATATTTTTAGGAATTTACCCATCTCCTCTAGGTTTTCTACTTTGTGCGCATAAAGGTGTTCATAGTAGCCTTGAATAATCTTTTGTATTTCTGTGGTATTGGTTGTAGTATCTCCAGTTTCATTTCTAATTGAGCTTATTTCGATCTTCTCTCTTCTTTTCTTGGTTAATCTTGCTAATGGCCTATCAATTTTGTTTATCTTTTCAAATAACCAGTTATTTGTTTCATTGATCTATTGTATTTTTTTGTTTCAATTTTATTTAGTTCTGTTCTAATCTTTATTTGTTTTCTTCTGCTAACTTTGGGTTTAGTTTGTTCTTGTTTCTCTAGCTCCTTGAGGTGTGACTTTAGGTTGTCAGTTTGTGATTTTTCAGACATTTTTAGGCATTTAATCCTATGAACTTCCCTTTTAGCAGTGCTTTTTCTGTATCCCAGAGGTTTTGCTAGGTTGTGTCACTATTATGGCTCAGTTGAAAGAATTTTTAAATTTTCATCTTGATTTCATTGTTGACCCAAAGGTCATTCAGGAGCAGATTATTTAATTTCCATGTATTTGTATAGTTTTGAGGCTTCCTTTTGGAGTTAATTTCCAATTTCCTTTTCCTTTCCTTTTTCCTCTCCCTTTTCCCCTTTCCCCTTTCCTCTTTCCTTTCCTTTCTTCTGTCTTGTCCTACTCTGTCACTCAGACTGGAGTGCAGTGGCGCCATCTCAGTTCACTGCAACCTCTGCATCCTGGGTTAAAGCAATTCTTCTGCCTCAGCCTCCTGAGTATCTGAGATTATAGGCATCTGCCACCATGCCTGGCTAATTTTTCTATTTTTAGTAGAGATGGGGTTTTGCCATGTTGGCCAGGCTAGTCTCGAACTCCTGACCTCAGGTGATCTGCCTGCCGTGGCCTCCCAAAGTGCTGGGATTACAGCCATAAGCCACCATGCCCAGCCAATTTCCAATTTTATTTTACTGTGTTCTGAGAGAATGCTTGATATAATTTCGATTTCCTTAAATTTACTGACACTTTTTTTGTGGCCTATCATATGGTCTGTCTTGGAGAATGTTCCATGTGCTAATGAAAAGAATGTATTCTCCGCAGTTGTTGGGTAGAATGTTCTGTAAATATCTGTTAATTCCACTTGTTTTAGGGTATAGTTTAAGTCCCTTGTTTCTTTGTTGACTTTCTGTCTTGACTTGTCTAGTGCTGTCAGTGGAGTATTGAGGTCCCCCACTATTATTGTGTTGCCATCTATCTCATTTCTTAGGTCTGGTAGTAATTTTATAAATTTGGGAGCTCCAGTGTTAGGTGCATGTATCTTTAGGATTGTGATACTTTTCTGTTGGACCGATCCTTTTATCATTATATAATGTCCCTCTTTGTCTTTAAATTAAAACTGTTGTTGCTTTAAAGTCTGTGTTGTCTGATATAAGAATAGCTATTCCTGCTGGCTTCTAGTTTCCTTTTGCATGGAAACATAGTTTCCTTTTGCATATCTTTTTCTACCGCTTTACTTTAAGCTTATGTGAGGCCTTATGTGTTAGGTGAGTCTCTTGAAGACAGCAGATACTTGGTTGGTGGATTTTTATGCATTCTGTCATCCTGTATCTTTTAAGTGGAGCATTTCAGCCATTTACATTCAACATTAGTATGGAGATGTGAGTTACTGTTCCATTCATCATGCTAGTTGTTGCCTGAACGCCTTTTTTTTTTCATTGTGTTATTGTTTTATAGGCCCTGTGAGATTTATGCTATAAGGAGGTTCTATTTTGGTGTATTTTGAGGTTTTTGTTTCAAGATTTAGAACTCCTATTAGCATTTATTGTAGTGCTTGCTTGGTAGTGGCGAATTCACTCAGCAATTCCTTGTTTGAAAAATACTTTATCTCCCCTTCATTTATGGATAAATATTCAGGTTTCTCAGGCTATGGGTAGGGCCGTTGAGCTCCCAAGCATTTATGTCTTTTGTCTTCAGCTACTTGGGCAGGTAGAGAAAAACCATCAGGTGGGGGCAGGGTTAGGTGGGTCTGAGCTCAGGGCAGGGCTTGCTGTGGCCTGTATGGGGGATGGGGTGGTTCTCAAGCCAATGGGATTATGTTCTAAGGGGAATTATGGCTGCCTCTGTTGTGTCATTCAGGTCACCAGGGAAGTAGGGGAAAGCCAGCAATGACAGGCTTCACCTAGCTCCCACACAGCCAGCAAGGCCAACCTCATTCCCGTTGTGCCCCACTAACAGCACCAAGTTTATATCCAGGCAGCCAGCCTACAGGGCTGCACTCTCGCCCTAGGGCATAACTCCACTGAGAAAGCAAGCAGGGCTTTCCCGCCTTGCCCCTTCCCACCTGCTGGAGACCGGGAGTGCCTGCAGGGCTCTTCCCACTGCTTCTTCTACTTTTATATTTTGCTTAGCTCACTACATCCATTTTGGCTCTAGGTAAAGCTAAATCCTTCTCCCATGATCTGGATTTTCAGGTTCCCCAGTGGAGATATGTGTTTGGAGGCAGACTTTTCCCTCTCTCACACTTTGGGAACTGCAGTGGCCAACTGCTTCTTTCAAAGGGTCTATGAATTCTTTCAGTTTTCCTGGTATGCTCCTGCAGTGAGTGGTTCTTGGAGCAAAAGTTCACAGTGTGAGTCCTCCACACGCTGTTCTGTCTGTCCAAGTGGGAGTTCCACATTAGTCCTGTCTCCTATCGGTCAGATTTTAATGCTTGTGCTCACTTTTGCTTTACATTTGCGTGGAATATCTTTTCTCACCCCCTTACCTTGGGTTTATTATTATTATTATTTTTTGAGATGGAGTCTCGCTTTGTTGCCCAGGCTGGAGTGCAGTGGCGTGATCCTGGCTCATTGCAACCTCCGCCTCCTGGGTTCAAGTGGTTCTCCTGCCTCAGCCTCCGAAGTAGCTGGGATTACAGGTGCCCGCCAACATGTCTGGCTAATATTTGTATTTTTAGTAGAGACAGGGTTTTGCCATGTTGGCCAGGCTGGTCTCAAACTCTTGACCTCAGGTGATCCACCTGAGGTCTCTCAAAGTGCTGGGATTACAGGCGTGAGCCACTGCACCCAGTCTCATGTTAACTTTAGAGAGCCTGTTGACTGACTATATGCCTTTATGATGACCTTTTTGCAATGAATTTTTCAGGAGTTCTTTGTGCTTCTTATATTTGTATATCTAAATCTCTAGCCAAAGGCCAGGAAGTTTTCCTCAATTATTCCCTCAAATAAGTTTTCCAAACTTTTTATTGTCTCTTCTCCCTCAGGAACACCAGTTATTTTTAGCTTTGCCTATTTTACACAATCTCATATTTCTTGGAGACTTTGTTCATTTTTCAAATTCTTTTTTTTTTTTCTTTCGTGATTGGGTTAGTTCAAAGCCTTAGCTTTGAGCCTGAAGTTCTTTGTTCTACTTGTTCTAGTCTATTGTTAAAACTTTCTTCTACATTGCATTTTGTAATTCTGTAAGAGTGTCTGTCTTTCTTTTCTTTTCCTTTCTTTCTTTCTTTCTTTCCTTTCTTTTCTTTCTTTCTTTCCTTTTCTTTTCTTTCTTTTTTTTTTTATTTTCAGACGGAGTCTCACTCTGTCGCCAGGCTGGAGTGCAGTGGCATGATCTTGGCTCACTGCAACCTCTGCCTCCTGGGTTCAAGCGATTCTCCTGCCTCAGCCTCAGTGGTACCTGGGACTACAGGCGCTCGCCACCATGCCCAGCTAATTTTTGTATTTTTAGTAGAGACTGGGTTTCACCATATTGGCCAGGATGGTCTTGAGCTCTTGACCTTGTGATCTGCCCGCCTTGGCCTCCCGAAGTGCTGGGATTACAGATGTGAGCCACCGCGCCCAGCCAGTGTGTCTTTCATTTCCAGAAGTTCTGATTGATTTTTCTTTCTTTTTTTTTTAAATAGAGATGGGGGGCTGGGCGCAGTGGCTCATGCCTGTAATCTCAGCATTTTGGGAGGCTGAGGCGGGCGGATCACAAGGTCAGGAGTTCAAGACCAGCCTGACCAACGTGGTGAAACCCCGTCTCTACTAAAAATACAAAAATAAGCCCGGCATGGTGGCATGTGCCTGTAACACCAGCTACTCAGGAGGCTGAGGCAGGAGAATCACTTGAACTCAGGAGGCGGAGGTTGCAGTGAGCTAAGATCATGCCATTGTATTGCAACCTGGGCGACAGAGCGAGACTCTATCTCAAAATAAAAAGAAAAAATAATAGTAATAAAATAAAATAGAGATGAGGTTTTCCTATGTTGCCCAGGTGGGTCTTAAACTCCTGAGCTCAGGTGAACTGCCTGCCTTGACCTCCCAAAGTTCTGGGATTACGTGTGTAAGCCACTGTACCTGGCCTAGGTTTTCTTTCTTTTTTTGAGGCGGAGTCTTGCACCGTCGCCCGGGCTGGGGTGCAAGGGCATGATCTCAGCTCACTGCAACCTCCACCTCCCGGGTTCAAGCAATTCTCTTGCCTCAGCCTCCCGAGTAGCTGGAATTACAGGTGCCTGCCACCACACCCGGCTAATTTTTTTGTATTTTTAGTAGAGACGGGGTTTCACTATGTTGGCCAGGCTGGTCTTGAACTCCTGACTTCATGATCTGCCCGCCTTGGCCTCCCAAAGTGCTGGGATTACAGGTGTGAGCCACCCCGTCTGGCCTCGGGTTTTCTTTAAGATGCCTATCTCTTAGAAAATTTTTCATTCATATCCTGGATTTTTAAAAAAAAATTTCTTTATGTTGGTTTTCACATTTCTCTGGAATCTCCTTGAGTGGCTTAATAATTAACCTTTTGGATTCTTTATCTGATATTTCGAATATTTCATTTTGGTTTGGATCCATTGCTGGAGGGCTAGTGTAATCTTTAGTGGATGTTGTTGAGCTCTGTTTTATCATATTACCAGAATTATTTTTCTGGTTCCTTCTCATTTGGGTAAACTATCTTTCCTAATTATTCTTGAATTTTTTTTTATTTGACTTTTTATAAAATTTCTTTTTCCCTTCCTTAAGGATGTGACTTTAATGTTTATAGTTTATTGTAGCCTAATTTGGCTTTTGGTATTTTCAGGGGTGATGACTCTATATGAGTTCCTTCGTCATAGAGAGTCTTTGATGACTGTCTCAGATGCTGGTTGTAGTAGCAATGTGCTCAGTGTGTGAGCAAATTCATTGTCTCCTATAGGGTTGGAACGGCAGAGGTCTCTTGAAGCTTATCTCATTCCTTTGTGGTGTGGACTTATTTATTTTTTCCCCAGTATTTTATTTACTAGGGTGACTATTTTAAGCTTCAGGCCAGTAGGGGAGGTGTCCTTGGGTAGAAACCCACTGTGGCTAAAGCAGTTGGGTAAATGCAATAGCCAATGGTGGGCAGAAGTCACAGCCTTGACAGAGGTGGCTGGGGAAGCTCTCAGTGGAATGCACTGAGGTCTTATCGGGGGAAAGGTGGGAGCCATCTCAGCTCCCTTGCCAGGTCAGCAGGGAAGCTATCTATCTCCTAGACCCACTTCTGACCCAGTAGTCGAGCTATTTATCAGATGGGCACTTCTTCATCTGCAGGAATGTTGATGTTCTGAGTAGAGAGGAGTTGTGACTCTACCTCTTATGCAAGCCTGAACCTGGCGGATACTCCTCCTGTGGGGATGCAGTCACTGTGAAGTGTTCCAGAAAGGCTGTCTATAGGTGCACACATACTGAGCTCCTGTGGGAGAAGCCCTGTCTGCAGTGGTGAACGAGGGGGAAAATAAGTCCCCTTCTCCAAGACCCTTCATGAGCACCAGTGCTGCCTGACTGTTGGGGTAGAGCTGCAGACTTTCCCCACTGAGCCCAGCACTGCAACTATGCCTCTGCTGAAAGAAATTTACCACTAGTGGAAAGATCTGGGACTGAAAGCCTGCTGTCCCAATTATTTTGTCCCATGGGATGTTCCTTTGATATGGTGCACTTCCCCTTCCCCTAGGAGTAGGAATCCCCTGAGAGCCAGATTACTGTGAATGCTGTTGCTCCTCTGGGTCTAGCTGCCCAGTCGGGCTGCCACACTCCAGACTGGTGCTGCAGAATGTCTGCAAAGAATCCAGTGATGTGACCTGTCCTCAAGTCTTTCAGCAGCGGGTACCAGCACCAAGTCTGATGGGGGTGGCTGGGGAGTGACGCAGACTCTGAGATTCCTTAGATATAGATAGGCTTAGTATGTTGGCTTTCTCAAATGCCGATTGTAATAGTAATGAGCCTGTCATGTGGGCAGATTCAGGACCTCCTGGTTAGGCAGAATGGTACAGGCAGTGGTGATACACAAGTTTTTTCCTTCCTGGCCACAATGTCAATGTTATTCTACCTGGAGATGCTTTAGTGGACTGTGTTGATTGGCCTCTAGCCAGGAAGTGACGCTTGCAAGAGAGCACCAGCTGTGGTAGTAGTGGTGGGATTTTTACTTGCCTTGTGTTACCCAGGGGAGGTACTCTGGTTTCTCAGGTGATGGGTGGGGCCAAAAAGCTCCCAAATTTTTTGTCTTTTGTGTTAAGCTACCAGGGTGGGTGGAGGGGCAAAGTCAGGTGGGGGCTCAGTCAGGTAGGTCTGTGCTCTGATTCCCTGCGTGCAGGGAAAGCAGCGGCCTCTGTGGGAGTCAGGAGGTGGTTCTCTGGCCTCTGGGGTAATGTTCCAGAGAGGAACATAGCTGCCTGTGCTGCACAGAAGAGTTCATGCAGGGAGTGGGGAGTAGTATGCGGCAGTAAGCCCCACCCAGTTCCCATGCACTTGGCAAGGCAGATCTGACACCCACCGTATTCTGCTAGCAGCAATGAGCTAAGTTCAGGCTGTGTATGCTCAGAACTCAAAACTGCCCCAGGGTATAAGCCTTCCACCTGGAGATAGCAACTGCCCCTCCCAGTCTGCTGGCAAAGCCAGGGCACCCAGCTCCTGCACTCATGGCTGCAGCACACTTCTCACTCGTCGCCTAGTTCTGGCCAAGGGAGTTTGTCCCCACTTGAGGTTATATTGTGAAATTCAGTTGAGGGCTTCTTTCAACCTGCAGCCACTGCCTGAGTTAGCTGGCCGACTTCCACGAGGTCCCCTGTGAGGTAGACTGGCTTCCCTCAGTCTGCATTGGAGAATGCATGCAAGGCTCTTCCCACTGCTGCTCCTACCTTTCTATTCCTCACCACTCCCTAAATCAGCTCCTGTGCTGGGTGGGGTTAAGGCCCTTCTCTGTGGCCTGGATTTCCAGGTTCCCTGGTGGGGGATGTGTATCTTGGAGGCAGTCTCTCCCCTTCTCACACTCAGGAGACTTACAGTTTTTTGCCTGGTTCACAGTGTAGGCTGCAGCCTGCCACTTCTTTCAAAGGGTCTGTGGATTTTTTCAGGTTTCCTAAGTTCCTGTTTTGCTTCTCAGAAAAAAAGTTTCCAGAGTGAGTCTCTACACACTATTTTGTCTTTCCTAGTGGGAGAGGCATGCAAACACTGCCTCCAATCTGCCATCTTGGAAAAAAAACTTCCCTGCGTTTTATTTTTATATATATATATATATATATATATATATGGTTTTTTTCTTTTTTTGGACATGGAGTCTTGCTCTGTTGCCCAGGTTGGAGTACAGTGGCATGACCCTGGCTCCCAGGTTCAGGTGATTCATGCCCAGCTAATTTTTGTATTTTTAGTAGAGATGAGGTTTCGCCATGTTAGCCAGGCTGGTCTCGGACTCCCGACCTCAAGTGATCTGCCCACCTCGGCCTCCCAAAGTGCTGGGATTACAGGCATGAGCCACTGTGCCTGTCCTTCCCTGTATTTTATTTAAAAGAACCTTTCCCCATTGTGGGTGTTCGTTTGAAGCGTATCGAAGTATGTGACCAGAACTTACGTTGGAGAACATTTCAAAGAGGAGAGTCTATGTCAGATTTGACCCCTCCCCCCAAAAAATATGTATATAATTTATTTTCAAGCAGCTTTGAATAGACAGTAAATATCAAAGCTTAGAAATTCAAGGAAAGCTTACTTTCAGATTAGTGTTGTCCTTATGTGCACTGCAAAACACAAAATTATCAAAAGTTATGGTGTTGTTACTTACTCTTCATTATTATAATTTAGTGATTTCTAGGTTCTTTTTCTAGTCATTGTTTAACATTTTCGTAAAAGCCACACATGTAATAATGTAGCTCTTTTAAAAAATTAAAGTTGTCACTCTTAGTGGAAATACTATTTTTAGGATTTATTGATTAAAATTAGTAAATGCTTAGTATAAAAGAAATCATTTATTTCATTGTGGAAACTCATCTCCCTCCGTGTTTTCTCGTAACACGTATCTAGTTTTCTTAGTAGAGTGGGAAGGAAGTGGCATTTTTGTTTAATGGAAACAATACAGTAACTATTTCCTGGACTGTATTTGGGTCAGATCATTTAGTTGCTTTCCTTACTACTACTGTTAAAATTCCTGTGAGGTCTTCAGGAACTACAAATGGATAATTTGTCTGAGCCTTGACTTCACTGTGTTTGTCTTTCTCTGGAAGCATAGTGATCTAAAATACATTGAATCATTGGTACTGGTAATTTAGCCATTAATAATTAAAACCCTTGGCTGTAATTTGTTAAAGTTAGTACCATTTCTTGTGTCTGGGGTGGGGTGTCTGACCACTGATAATGCCCAATGTCCTGAAAAGTGGAACTTCCAACATGTGTTAGGTAAGTTCCATCAGAAAGCTGACCTCCTCCTCTCCTTTCAGATCCTCAGCCAGTGCCATGTAGGAGGTAGAGAAAGGTATGAATTCTAGGGGGCTTTACCTGATAGCTTGTTTAGTTAAAGCAGAAAATGCAAACTATATATTTTATTTTTAATTAATTAATTAATTTTAAATGTAGATATGAGGTCTCACCATGTTGCCCAGGCTGGTCTTGAATGCCTGGGCTCAAGCAATCCTCCTGCCTTGGCCTCCCAAAGTGCTGGGATTACAGGCACGAGCCACCGCGCCTGGCCGAAACTATGTATTTTAGAAGTGTAAGTTACAAAGATTTGGGTTAGGTGTAAAACCAAATAGCCCGAGTTTGCACTGACATAAAACTAAGGTTTACTATGGCCACATAGGATAAAATTACACTTTATTATGCTTAATTAATCAAATGTCAATTTCAGATTATTTTTCAAACCTATGATTATTTCCTTGAGAAATCTATTTAATTTTTTTTGAATATTTTTGTAGGTGCTTAATAATGGCAGTTTTGAAAATAATATTTTCTCAATATGGAATAAATTTCATTTAACTAACATGTTTGAAAACCAATTCATGTACTGTTACTTACATTTACTCATCCAAAATTTGTTGAGTGTCTACTTTGTGTTAGGTCCTGTGCTAGTTGATTTTATTAATATTCATATGGAAAGATAAGAGATACACCCTGTCACGTAGTGATGGAAATCTGCCGTAGCAAATTTAGAATAAAGTAGAGATTTTATCTGATATTTGCACCCAGAAGATGAATAGTGAAGGGGTTCTTTTAGCGTCTGTGTATTCACGATCTAATGAAAATATCTGCCAGCACACATTTTTGCTGATTAATGTTCAAATTCTCAATTTCCTCTTCTTTCCAATAAGGCACACTTCCTAAGGAGCACCTTTTCTGACTTTCGTGACTAGGTTAGGTTTCCTACATATGCACTCTGTATTTTTCCTTAATAGCCTCACCATAATTGTAGTTTAAAAATTGTCCGTCTTGTCTCCTCTTCAGTTCCTTTTAGGCTGTAAAGTCCCCAAGGCTCTCAGTGCCTGAAATATGCTTGGCACTCAAATGTTTTCTAATGGTAGATTTTTAGACTTTTTTTTCCCATTGCTATCTGCTGGGTATTTTCCATCATGCTTCTGCCTCATTCCCATCTCCCAGGGCAAGGCTTCATGGGAGGTAATGGGCAGAATTCTGTGCAGTGACGACTTAGAAGCCAATTCATGATGACTGCATATGGAGCATCCTGAAGGTAAAGGCCATACATGTGCCAATTATGATACTCTCTTTTGCAGGGGAAAGCAAACTTGGATCTTAGTCACCTGCCATATTTTTGGTTAAAATCTTTATAGTTTTAGCTTGAGCCTCAGGCCCTCCAAAATAAATTATTTACAGGAAAAATAGTTTTAACCATTGGGGTGAATAGCTTTGAATGTTCTATTTAGGAGTTTTAACTTTGAAGCCATCTAAAATTTCGAAGTAGGAGAGTTAACAATTTATCAGACTTTTTATCTTAGGAAGATACTCTGATGTCAATGCATAGAGTGTATTAGAAGAGATAGGAGATGGATTATCACTTAGCCAACATTTGTTGAAAATCTACATGTGTTTGGCTTGTGCAAGACAATGGAAATGTATAGATGGAAGACATAGTCCCTGTATCTTACAATCAGTTAGGGGGAGACAATTATACTATGTCATAACTTTATTTAATTAGCAGTGTGTTAAGGGTAATTCAGTATGGATGGGAACATAGAAGAGACACTTCAGAAGAAGAGTTTCAGGGAAGGCCTCTTAGAAGAAGTGACAAATGAGTTCTTTCTAAAAAGTAAGTAGGCATTTATCAGGCAAAGAAGATAGGAAATGTTTTTCTGTACTTTTCTAGGCAGAGAGAAGAGCAGCTGTGTATATACTAGTTAAGGGTTTATTTTAATTATCAAGGTGAGAATTAATGAATGATATTTAAGAAGCAGAGTATATAGCACTTGGTGAGTGAACACTGGTTATAAGGTTTTCTTTTCTTTTTTTTTTTGAGACAGAGTTTCGCTGTGTTGCCCAGGCTGGAATGCAGTGGCACAATCTCGTCTCACTGCAACCTCTGCCTCCCAGGTTCAAGTGATTCTCCTGCCTCAGCCTCTTGGGTAGCTGGAACTACAGGCACAAGCCACCATGCCTGGTAATTTTTGTATTTTTAGTAGAGATGGGGTTTCGCCATGTTGGCCAGCCTGGTCTCTAACTCCTGACCTCAGGTGATCCACCTGCCTCAGCCTCCCAAAGTGCTAGGATTACAGGTGTGAGCCACCGTGCCCAACTGATGATAACATTTTCAGCCTGCCTTGATGATTGGGAAATGTTGGCATCATTGCAAGTATAGTGAACACACTAGGAGGTAAAGTTGGGCAAGTGATACTCAGTTTTGGATCTGTGGATTTTGAGTTACAGTGGGATATTCTCTTGGTTGTATTGTATTATGCATCTTGGGAAATTGATGTCAGTTTAGAAGTGACATTAGGGCTAGAGATTGAGATTTGGGATTCTCCATAGAAGGAGCAGTGAAAGCTCAGGTCCATGTGTAAGATGTTAAGAAAAACTGTGGAATGGAGAAAGACAAGAAAACTAGGGGCAGAATTTGGAGAATAAGTCGATACTTTTTTCTTTTAAGCTGGAATCTAAATAAGGAATTTTAGGTTAGTTTCACCCATATCCCCCACCCCCTATTCCCCACCCCCCTGCCCCACCATTCTATTTCAAGGAGAGAAAAGCATAAATAAGAAGGACATAAACATTTGTTAGTAGTTGATTGTTGAAATCCCAAGGGACTGAAAGACTGCCTAGGGTCTTGTAGCAATGCAAAATCAACAACAACAAAAAAATAAATAAAGAAGACTACATAGAGTCAAATGCAAATTTCATTTTGTTTAATTGTCAAGGTAGGAAGGTTTTTGACAAGGAGGGTTGCAAGCAAAAGTTTACTTAATGAATCAGTAAATGAGTTAGAATGCCCCTCAGAATTCCAGGTAATTAAGATTTTACTTTTAGTTTGTATCTGTTTCATTTTTCATATTTAAATTGTGTATATTCAGAGTGCCCTTGATTTATAAGAAGTATATCCAGTTTTCTCATGTGGAATATGTTAATAAAAGATTAAGGCTGGGCATGGTGGCTCATGCCTGTATTCTCAGCACTTTGGGAGGCTGAGGCGGGTGGATCACCTGAGGTCAGGAATTTGAGACTAGCCTGGCCAACATGGTGAAACCCTACTTAAAAAAAAAAAAAAAAAAAAAAAATATATATATATATATAAAATCAGCTAGACATGGTGGCATGTGTCTGTGATCCCAG